>NC_055995.1:137314805-137614805 GCF_018446385.1 Zingiber officinale | reverse complement strand
ATAAAGATTCACTTTTTATATTTTTCCAATTGCTTTTTTTCAATTTAATTGTGAACCACGTGTCCAATTGCTTTTTTAATTGTGAACCAATTTCCTTGCTCTCCTCCGTTTTTTGGTTTCCGCCGCTCACAAACTTGCCCTTTGTTTTATCTCTTTGCCGAGCACCTCCTAAAGCGGCAAAGCCTTGTGCCCAAAGGTTTTTTTTTCTCTCTGCCGAGTGCTGATCAAAGCGGCAAAGCGCCAAAGCCCAAAGGTGAAGCCTTCAGCCTTCAGGAGTTCAGGTAAGTGGATTATTGATTTTTTTTTTAATTTTTTTTAATAATTGTTTGATTGTTTCTTAATTATAATGTATGATACAATTAACAATTTAAAAATTTGATAGTTTAAATGTTTAGTTGCTTTTTATATTCGATTGTTGGTAATTGAAAATTTAGATTTTGAATATTTAATGGTTGGATAATTTGTAATTTAGTTTTTGTATAAACTCCGAATATGTAATTAGTTTCTTTATTAGCGGTTAGTTCATTGTAATTTGTGAATATTGATAATTTATGCTAAATTAATTTTATTTTTTTAAAAGAATTGTTGATGAATGATGTTAAATAATTTATTTGTGTAATGGTTAAATTGTTCACATTGCTTTATGTTGATAATTTTTTCCTATACATTATAATTTGTAGAAAATGTTGAAATATTTTGCAAAGAGGCCTAGGAGTTCAATTGAATCGTCTAGTGTTCCGGATGAAGAGTCTACTCCTGCACCACAACCACCACCACCTCCTCCTCCTCCTCCGCAAATTTTATTTGAAAATATTTAAAATCTGAGTAGTGAAGTAGAAATTATTGTTGATCCTGGTTTACGAAAATTGATTGAAGAGTATGATGTTGGTGCTAGATATCGTATTCGAAAAGAATATGTTGCTATGGGCCCTTGTCAACCTCGAGGCCATAATTTTCCAAGAAAAAAAATGGGTAAAGACAATAGATGTTTCAGAGAGGTTTGGTTTAAAGACCGTGATTGGTTGGAGTATAGTGTTTCAAAGGATGCAACCTTTTGTTTCTGGTATTATCTTTTTAGACCTAGTAATATAGGGTTTGGAGGTGATGATGTGTTTATGAGATTTGGTTTCATAAATTGGAAAAAAGCAATTGAAAAATTCAATGAGCATGTAGGCGGAGTTGGTAGTGTGCACAATGAGGCAAGAATACTGTTGGAACCCCAAAGTTGTTTTGGTGTGATCAACAAGTTAAGTTAGGTCCTGTGTGTATTTAACCTTGTGTCTAAGTGTGCAGGAGCTTAGGAACAAAGGTACTCGAGCGGAAGACGCAGCTAGCGAGAAGGACGGCACGCTGTGCGTCTAAGGGACGAGGTGCTGCGGAAGAGTACACCGGCGGACGAGAAGGAAGTGCGCGCGGTGGTTCCGAGGTACGAAAGCCGGAGCGGAAGATTGCTCGGGGAGCAAGAGACGCAGCTAGCGCGAAGGTCGGCACGGGGTGCGACCGAGGGACGAAGTCTGCGGATGAGTACGAGTGGACGCGAGCGACACCACGAGCGAGGCTGGAGGGAAAGCGCTCGAGAAGACCGGAAGATGGGTTCGGGTGAGCCCTATTCCGGATGTCCGAGATCACCCAAGCAAGCGGAGCCGGAGAGAAGACCGGACCGAGGCGAGCTGAACCGGAGAAGAGGACCCGGACCAAAAGTCAACAGGGTTGACTTTTGGCTCTGGGCGCCGGACCCCTCCGGGGCGCCGGGACTCTGGGCGCCCGGAGCGTCCGGGGCGCCCGGAGTGACTTTTTCGGGATCGAGCTTTGACTCGATCCAACTTGGGGATAAATTTTATCCCCAGTGGTGCCGGAACCCTCCGGGCGCCCGACCAAGGCTATAAATATAGCCTTGGTCCGAAGCTTTCAACAATCACGATCATTCTATTTCCAAACACTTGTATGCTTTAGTTGTAGTTAAGCTTCTGCTTTTATGCCTAAACTTGTAAGAGGCTTCTCCGCCTGAAGGAGTTTTTGAGCTTAATCTTCCTTGGATTAACAACCACATCGGTTGTAACCAAGTAAACATCTGGTGCCTCGTCTTTTCTTTTATGCTTCTATTTATCTGCTTAATTCATTTTACAAGTGTTAGCTTAATCGTTCGAGGAAGGGTTGTCTGTTTTTAATTGACAGGTTATTTATCAACCCTTCTAGCCGGCCCGACGGTCCTACAAGTGGTATCAGAGCCGAGACGCCTAAGAAGGACTAACCGCCGTCTGAAGCAACAATGGCCGGAGCTAGCGACTACCCACCAGCATTCGAGGGGGAGCTTTCTTCATGGAAGCAACAAATGAAGGTATTTCTTAACTCTAATATTGGTATTTCTCTAATAATGAAAACAGGTTATGAAGCACCGAAAAATACGAACGGAGAGAAAATCGGCATACGCCTCTAGAACGAGAAGCAAAGTGAAGAGTCCATGGCAAATGCTCGGGCAGAGTTTCACATTCTAAGCGCAATACCAACTAAAGATTTCGACAGAGTCGGAGAGTACAAAAGCGTGAAAGAACTTTGGGAAAAGTTCTTAATGCTCTATGAAGAAACGGTTGAAGTCGTCTCCTCAATAGACATCGAGTCGTCATCAGAAGAATCCGAGACGGAAGAAATTACCAAGACAGCCCCAACAGCCGTAGTACATCCCGAGATCGATAAAGGGGGAGAATCTTTGGAAGAAATTAAGTCAACAGAGGGAGAACCAACGGCCGACGAGGTAAGTAAGGTATGGCCTCTACCCTCTGAACAACTGATTCAATTAATCAAATTACCTAAAGATTTTTGCGAACCAAAATTTGAATTATCGAAAGAACTTTTCGGATTAGAAAATCTTCGGTCGAATAATTGTTGCAAATTATAAAATGTTTTTACGAAAGAATTATGCAACTTAGAAATATTATCGAAAACTTTTCCCGGATCTAAAAATTTCGAATTACAAATTACTTTACTGAAAAAGTTTTGTGAATTAGAAATTGATTCATCAAACAAAATTTTCAGATTAAGAAATCTATTATTAATAGATTCCTGCAAACTCTTATTGTTAAAAAATTCTTGCAAATTACAAAATATTCCTTCAAATGAATTTTGCACATTGCCGAAAGAATTATTTATATTGTCGAAAAATTTTATCAAGTTAAAATCTATGCCATCTAAATATTTCTGTGAAATTGAAATTCAAATAGAAATTAACATGATACAAATTTCTGCATGTATAATCTTTGTGGCATTAAATCTAAAAAAGATTGATTTAAGAAATTATGATAAGTTAAAATGGAAATTTAAAACTTTCTGATAAATAGAATTAAGAACTAAATAAATAAATAAATGCATAGAAATTTTTTTAAAAAATGTTTAAATTTTCTTGCATAAAAGTCTTTTGGGCTTAGAAAGTTTTTTTTTAACTTAGAAACTTTTCAAAAAGCTATTGTTGACTTAAAAATATTTTAACAGATAACTTTTCAAAATTTTCTATGTCTTAGAACCCTTAGAATTTTAAACCCCATTTTTATTGTGATCAAAAGGGGAGAAGAAGAAGTATAAGTCTAGGGGGAGGTAGAGAAAAAATTGGAAATTAAAATTTTCTGTTGGAATTTAATTTTTTCTTTCTTATTGCACTTAATTGCAATATAAGTTAGTTTATGTTTTATGTCTATTTTTTTCCCTAGCTTAACTTGGGTTGATCACACCAAAAAGGGGGAGATTGTTGGAACCCCAAGGTTGTTTTGGTGTGATCAACAAGTTAAGTTAGGTCCTGTGTGTATTTAACCTTGTGTCTAAGTGTGCAGGAGCTTAGGAACACAGGTACTCGAGCGAAAGACGCAGTTAGCGAGAAGGACGGCACGCTGTGCGTCCGAGGGACGAGGTGCTGCGGAAGAGTACACCGGCCGACGAGAAGGAAGTGCGCGCGGTGGTTCCGAGGTACGAAAGCCGGAGCGGAAGATTGCTCGGGGAGCAAGAGACGCAGCTAGCGCGAAGGTCGGCACGGGGTGCGACCGAGGGACGAAGTCTGCGGATGAGTACGCTGGTGGACGAGAAGGGACACACGGCAATTCCGAGGGACGAGAAGCCGGAGGGAAGCACGCTCGAGAAGACCGGAAGATGGGTTCGGGTGAGCCCTATTCCGGATGTCAGAGATCACCCAAGCAAGCGGAGCCGGAGCAGAAAGACCCGGACCAGAGGCGAGCTGAACTGGAGAAGAGAGCACGGACCAAAAGTCAACAGGGTTGACTTTTGGCTCCGGGGCGCCCGGAACTGTCCGGGGCGCCCGGAGCTGTCCGGGGCGCCCAGAAGTGATTTTTTCCCATGATCGAGCTTTGACTCGATCCAACCGTTGGGGGATAAATTTTATCCCCCCCCAGGGCGCCCGGAACCCTTCCAGGCGCCCCGACCAAGGCTATAAATATAGCCTTGGTCCAGAAGTTTTTCAACAATCACGATCATTTTATTTCCAAACACTTGTATGCTTTAGTTGTAGTTAAGCTTCTGTTTTCTATGCCTAAACGTTGTAAGAGGCTTCTCCGCCTGAAGGAGTTTTTAAGCTTAATCTTCCTTGGATTAACAACCACATCGGTTGTAACCAAGTAAACATCTGGTGCCTCGTCTTTTCTTTTATGCTTCTATTTATCTGCTTAATTCATTTTACAAGTGTTAGCTTAATCGTTCGAGGAAGGGTTGTCTGTTTTTAATTGACAGGTTATTTATCAACCCTTCTAGCTGGCCCAACGGTCCTACAAATACAGTTTGAGGGTTTTAAGAATCAAAAATAAAGTGTGGAGTATTTATTTTCATCGGGGAAACATGAGCTTGAAGTTGCTTAACGCAAACGCTTGACTTCCATTTTAAAAGTAATTCAATTTTTGTTGTTACAAGGATTGCCTTTTCGGGGACATGATGAGTCTTCGACATCATCCAATAGAGGAAATTTTTTAGAATTGCTCAAATGGTATAGCTCAGAGTGTCCAGAAGTTGCGGTAGTTGTTGGAATGAATGCGCCTGGAAATAATCAAATGATTGCCCCAAAAATTCAAAAGCAATTGGTGAATGCTTGTGCAGTTGAGACCACAAATGCTATTCTAGTTGATCTTGGAGATAGGTGGTTCACTTTACTACTTGATGAGGCTCGTGACTGTTCAGTGAAAGAGCAAATAGCAGTTGTTATTAGATATGTGAACAAACATGGAGAGGTGATTGAACGATTTATGGCTGTAGTTCATGTTGCAACAACTACAGCTGCTTGTTTGAAGGAGGTAATTGACTCTTTATTTGCTAAGTATGGTTTGTCAGTGGCGAGATTGAGGGGTCAAGGATATGATGGTGCTTCAAATATATCTGGAGAATTTAATGGCTTAAAGTCACTGATAATGAAAGAAAATCCGTATGCATTGTATGCTCATTGTTTTGCTCATCAACTCCAGCTAGTGGTTGTAGCTGTTGCTCAAGCAAATCAATATGTTTGTGCTTTCATGTGGATTGTTGGTTCGATTGTGAACACATTTGCATCATCTTACAAAAGGGCCGACAAACTTCGACAACTTGAACATGACAGAAAAGTTAAACTTCTTGAAAGAGGAGAGATTAGTTCTGGTAGAGGACTAAACCAAGAAACTAGTCTAGCTAGACCTGGAGATACATGATGGGGGTCTCATCATTCAACTTTATGTCGTATTGAACAAATGTGACCATCTGTTATAGAGGTTCTTCAAAATTTGATTGATGATGGTGATCGTTCTTCTAAGGGTTTAAGTAGAACTTTGGTTGAAAGAATGGAGAGGTATGAATTTGTGTTTATTCTACTATTGATGAAACGTATATTGGCAATCACAAATCATTTGTCAACCGTTCTACAAGAGAAAGATCAAAATATTGTGAATGCGATGCATTTGATCAATAATGTGAAATGCAAATTGCAAAAGTTGAGAGATTCTGGATGGGATATTTTACTTGAGGATGTGAAGAAGTTTTGTAATACTCATTCCATTGAAATAATTTCTATGACAGATAACATCAACAACCGTAGTCGTTTGAAGAGAGATGGAAAAAATGTTAATTTTTATCACTACTACCTTGTTGAAATCTTTTGTGAGGTAACTTCATAATTCTTTTTTTGTTTACCGTCAACTAAATTCTTTTAAGCAGTAATATATTTATTAATTTTTACTTTTGTTGTTTGATTTTTAAATTGTAGGTTATCGATATTATTCTAGGAGATGGATAGTCGTTTCTCTGAAACAACTACAGATTTGTTGATTTATTTGTCATGCCTTGATCCTAAGAACTCGTTCTCTAGATTTGATGTACAAAAATTAGTGCGTCTGGCTCATTTTTATGAAGATGATTTTTCTTGGAGTGAGCGTATGTTGGTTAAATAAGAGCTTGAAACATATATTGATAACGTCAAATAAGATGAACGGTTTGAAGGTATTTCAGATTTGGAAGCTCTTGAAAAAAAAATGATTGAAACAATGAAGAACCATGTGTTTCCTTTGGTTTATCAGATGATTGAGCTAGCCTTACTTCTTCCAGTTGCTACAGCAATCGTTGAAAGAGTGTTTTCGGCAATGAATATTGTCAAAACAGATTTGCGAAACAGGATTGGAGATGAATGGATAAATGATAGTTTGATAGTCTATATCGAGAAAGATGTTTTTAATACTGTCGACAATGAGCCAATTTTACAGCGTTTTCAGAATATGAAGTCTCGAAAAATGCAATTGTCACGTATTCGTTAGTAGATTGCTTTAATATTTTAATATTATTGTACGAGTTTTTTTTTTCATAATATTGTACCTTTTTCTCCTGCATGCCAAGTTATTTAAAAATATTTTTTAATTACATAGAAGTTATTAACTATTCAAAAAAAATTCGCCGCGCTCAGATCGCGGCTGCCCCTCCATTATTGAATCCGCCACTGGGTCTGGAGAAAGACAGACTGGCCTAGTAGACAGGTCTAGACAGCCCGGTCGGGCGAAGCAGACCGACTGAGCAGACAGGCAGGTAGGGCGAAGCAGATCGGCAGGTCAGGGAAAGCAGATCGGCAGGTCGGGCGAAGCAGACCGACCGAGCAGACAGGCAGTTCGGGCAAAGCAGACCGACCGAGCAGACAGATCGAGCTGTCCAGTCTCTGACTAGCCGACCGGGCGAGCTGACTGGCCGGGCGAAGAAGTCTGTTGCCACATGCGATTTTTCTGCTACCACATGCGATTTTTCTTGTCATTTTGAAGGTTCTTGTCACTGCTGCAGTTGTTGGATTGGTAGTTTATTTTTTTCGCTGGGCAACCAGGTCCACCAGCAATTGTTATTGGCAATGGTCTCACTCTTTCATCTACAGCAGTTGTGTTGCCTCCCCTCGTTATTTTACTTTTCTGTTTATGCATTTTATGATTTTAATGCCATTATTTTGCCTCAGTTCAGTATCTTCTGTATTGATACTTTTTTATTGTATTTTTTTTGTATGATTCAACTAAAATTTTAAGTTACATATTTCTAGGTGCTGCAAGAAAGAGGGGAGAGCACATCGCGCCATGGGCGTGCTACTTTCTCTATGTTGCTCTTCCAGGTACACCTCTCCTCTCCAAGCTAAACTTCTGCATTCGGCTTGAAGAACATGACTACCCTGGTCATAATACCACTAAGGTGACACATCATGTGTTGGAATGTATACTGAAAGCTTAAGTTTTTGTAAACATTTATTTTGAATAAAGAATCACATTTGGTCAAATTGTCTACATTTAGTTGTAGTTGTTCAATTAATTTATATTATAGATAACACAGTATGTGGTGCCACATACAGAAGATGATGTTATCAGTACCTTATAAATTATAAACAGTAGCTCACGACCAAAATGGAAAGGAACAAACCATTGGAAGGTCGTAGTGTAATTAGGTATAAGTTTATCTTGACTATATAATTACACTAGTACACTTAGAGTGTATTGAGTAGGACCATTAGAGGTCGTTTCTTTTATACTGACTTTATAAAGGAACAAAGACCTCAGTTATTATGGAAGTGTGTACTCTTAATCCTAATATAATAACAAGTACATATATTTGATATTTATTTCTTTAATTTATCAATGGGTGAGATTTAGTTCGATAAATCAATAAGCCTGATAAGTTGGGAAATGATATCACTTATAGTGTGTGTTGTTGATTATAGAAGGAAATTGTGTCATAGTAATCTAGGTTGATAATGTCCCCAAGATGAGCTCATAAAGATTGTCATGTTAAACCCTGCAGGTGGACTTAGTCTGACATGACGATAAGGTTGAGTGGTACTATTCTGTTGGGGTTGCAAGGTTACAAACATAGTCCCATATTGAAAACACATGGGAAAGATCATGAGTTTATAAGAGAAAAGATATCTTCATTGGCATGAGGCTTTTTGGGGAGAGCCCAAGAGCAAAACCATGAGGGCTTAGGCCCAAAGTGGACAATATCATGCAATTATGGAGATATCTAAATTCTTTTCGATCCTACAATTGGTATCAGAGCGGGGTCACTTTGAACTGGTGCAACCATCATTCAAGCATTTTTCGTGGCTTTGTCGTTTGTATAAGATTTTTCCCTCTAAAATTATTATCGAAAAATTCATTTTCATCCTTTCACGGTTTATTAGTATTGATAAAATATTGAATTTGACAAAATTTGAAATAATATTTTTTAAATATTTTTAATAATATTTTATTATTTTTTCTCGAAACTGGTGAACTTCTATTTCTATCCTTCCATACCGCATTGCTAATCCAGGATCAAGTCCTGGTACATTTTTTGCTATTTTTTGTGTGCAAGGTTCTTTCAAAATGGCATTCCAAGAAGGATTCTGCACCGTCCGACCGCCGCTCTTTTCTGGCGAGGACTTTGGATACTGGAAGAACCGGATGGAATACCACCTCAAGACGCAAGTCGAGATGTGGATCATCATCCAGACTGGACTCGAACTTCCACGTGACGACACCGGAGAACTTATCTCATGCATCAACTGGGATTCTAGCACAATGGAAAAAGTTGAAGTCGATGCCAAAGCAACCTGCATGCTACAATGTGGCCTAACCAATGAAGAACTGAACCGCATCGGCCCCTTCGCAAGTGCAAAAGAGTTGTGGCAAAAGTTGATGGAACTACACGAGGGCACTTCCGACGCTCAAGTAAGTAAGCATAATTTAATAAATGATTTATTTGAATTAGATGAGCAGAATAATACTACTTCGGCTGAGGAAGGTATTACGATGGTTGCAGGTACAAGTAAGACAGAGGAAAAGATATGGTCCGAGTCTTCAGATGAATCCGGGTCCGACGAAGAAGAACCGACGAGCTTCCTCGCTCTACCAGTACTAGCAACCGTGGTGGAAACTGAGTCCGAGTATGAGTCAGAAACCGAGAGCGAATCCGAGACTGAGTCTGATCGAAGCCACGAATCCGCATTCGTTTCCGAAAGACCAAAACCCACTGTAAGTTCACTACTCGCAGAATTTCAATTAGATAACTTGCATGAATTATTACCTTACTTAGTAAAAAAGTTGGCTAAATCCAACGTCCGGGTTAAATCGCTCCAAAAGGAGGTAACAACCCTTAAGGAAGCGACTGACTCGAGCTCTTTAACTAAGTCAGTTCAAATTGGAAGTTCAACTCAAGTCCAATAACTTGAGGAAGAAAATTCCAATTTGAAAGCTCAAATTAAAGAACTCAAGGACACGTTGGAACGGTTCACCTTGGGCTCCAAGAATCTAGATCTGATTCTTGGAAAACAGTGAGCCGTTTACAACAAAACTGGACTTGGATTTAAAACTAAAATAAAATACAAATCATATTTATCGCTAGTTAATAGAAATAATAGAAAAATTGTCCAAGCATGGGTACCAAAATCCAACTTGGTCAATCAAGTTGGAACTGGTCACTATTGGGTCCCCAAGGATCAAGTTTATTACCTTGATAGACCATATCGAGGCTATGATCCAGGGGGAGCTAATAGAAAAACAATATTAAGAACATAATTCAAATTAATATTCAAATTAAATTTGAAATTAAATTCAAAATTCAATTAAAAATTCAAAATTAAATTCAAAATTCAATTAAAAATTCAAAATTAAATTCAAAATTCAAAATTCAATTAAAAATTTAAAATTAAATTAAATTCGAAATTCAATTCGAAATTAATTCAAAAGTAAAAGTAAATTTCAACTTATGTTAAATAAAAATAGATGGAGGATCCAGACTCGCTGGTACCCCCAACTGAACTACCCGACAGGGTAACTGAACTTAATCTACCCGAAATGGGTAAAACAAGAGTAGATTACCCGACAGGGTAATTAAGGTTAGATCAAAACGGGCGAGGTTTAACTTGACCCACAGTACTGGTGAAGTTTTTGGATTATAGTACGATAGGGAAGCTTGGGCATCGCGTGTCTAGGAATATATGGCTTCAACCTGGTGCATTTGGACAAGTGGAACTAACCGAAGCTACCCTTAAATGGATCCTAACTAGTTAGACCAAGGTTTAGTATTAAGCTCAATGGGTAGGACTATTTGGTAAACCTCGAAGGCATGGTTACTTTAATGAGTACCTTGTGACTCACCATAGCCCAGAAGTTTATCCAAAGAATGCTTACTTGTTGAACCCAAAGTTAAACCTAAATCTAACACAAAGCTAAACCAAACCCTTAAATTGAAGCTCAATTCATCTCACAACAATTATAGGGTTCCCTGATTGACAATTTTAGATCGGGTGAGATGACTAGAAAATTAAATTATTAAAATTGACTTAACTTAAATCAAGTTAATTATAATTAAATTATTTTAACTTGAATTATTTTCAAATCTAAATTATTGTAAAACTCAGTTTCTAAATCATTCTAAATTGTTTAAAATTATTTTTCAAATTTAATTAACTTTAAAATCAAATTTCAAAACTATTTTAAAACTCAATTTCAAAATTATTTTAAAACTTAAATTTAAAAATTATTTTAAAACTCAAATTTCAAAACTATTTTAAAAATCAAATTTCAAAATTATTTTAAAACTTAAATTTCAAAATTATTTTAAAACTCAATTTCAAAATTATTTTAAAACTCAATTTCAAAATTATTTTAAAACTAAATTTCAAAATTATTTTAAAACTCAAATTTCAAAACTATTTTAAAACTCAAATTTCAAAATATTTTAAAAATTAAATTTCAAAATTATTTTAAAACTTAAATTTCAAAATTATTTTAAAACACAATTTCAAAACTATTTTAAAAATCCAATTTCAAAACTATTTTAAAACTCAAATTTCAAAACTATTTTAAAACTCAAATTTCAAAACTATTTTAAAAATCAAATTTCAAAATTATTTTAAAAATCAAATTTCAAAATTATTTTAAAACTCAATTTCAAAATTATTTTAAAACTCAATTTCAAAATTATTTTAAAACTCAAATTTCAAAACTATTTTAAAAATCAAATTTCAAAACTATTTTAAAACTCAAATTTCAAAACTATTTTAAAACTCAAATTTCAAAACTATTTTAAAAATCAAATTTCAAAATTATTTTAAAAATCAAATTTCAAAACTATTTTAAAACTAAAATTTCAAAACTATTTTAAAAATCAAATTTCAAAATTATTTTAAAACTTAAATTTCAAAATTATTTTAAAACTCAATTTCAAAACTATTTTAAAACTCAAATTTCAAAACTATTTTAAAAATCAAATTTCAAAACTATTTTAAAACTCAAATTTCAAAATTATTTTTAAACTTCATTTCAAAATTATTTGAAAAATCTTTCAAAATCATTTTAAAAATCTTTTTAAACTTCATTACAAAATTATTTGAAAAATCTTTCAAAATCATTTTGAAAATTTTTAAACTTTAGAGCTCTGATACCTGATCAACACCAATTAAATAATTTGATTGCTATTTAACTTGACTCATGCTTGGACTTAAGGACCAACTGAATAAATAACCTAAATTAAATTTTTTAGCTACTCCCTCTTCGTCCTAAAAATTAACAAGATCTTACTCATATTTTTCAAAATTAAGCCTTTAAGCTAAGTACCTTTTTAAACTAAATCTACATTTTCAAAATTCAATGTTTGCAAAAGGCTTAGCTAAGTGACTCATATAGCAACTTTCAGACTTAGCCATCTTTATGAATTTTTGCTGAGTTACCTATTAGATTCATTCTATACTTAGCTAAAAGTATTAAAAGCATATTCCTTGCAAAATTTAACTCATGGATTTAAAAAAAAAAAATTTGCCAAGAAAAAAGAGCCTTCAAAATAATTTGCCTCCAAAATTCAATAAAATCTAGCTAAGTTTTTCTAAACTTAGTTACATATTTTTTCTCTTTTCCTCTAATACCAACTAAGTTTACAAAGAGGCTGAAGCCATCCTTCAAGTCATCCATAAATTAGCCTTCTTAACTTAGGAGAAAAATAACTAACAAATTTTTCAGTTACTAGCTAAGTGTTTCACATGCATTTTTTCAAAGACTAAAACTATTTTTTCTAAAAACTTAAAACATGCTTTCCAACTGGCTTATTTTTTGATATATGGCAAAGGGGGAGAGTAGGAAATTCAAAATCAAAAGTAAAAAGTGTTTTATTAAGGGGGAGAGTAGGTAATTCAAAAGTAAAACTTTATTTAAATTCAAAAAGGAAACTCTGTATTAAGGGGGAGCTTCACAAAAGTTTAAGTGTTAGCTTAAGTTAGGCGTTCATTTGAATTTATATACTTAAGCTTGCTCACTTAAAACCTTTTAATATATATTATACATTTGTTTTACTTAACTTTGAATTTGGGTTGCCATAATTAAAAAGGGGGAGATTGTTGGTGCGGGAAGCATCCGACGATCGAACCCAAGTTTTGATAATGGCAAAGGGTTCAAAGTTAAGTCTTGTTGTTATCTAACATGTTGAATGAGTGTTTCAGGAAAGTCCTAACTGCGGTTAGGCAGGTGAAAACCCTAGGGGATGGTAACCCTAGGTCCTAGGGGGTGGTAACCCTAGGTGGAGAAAAGTCCTAGCTGCTGTTAGGCAAAGGGAAAACCCTAGGGGGCGGTAACCCTATGCGGAAAGTCTTGGCAGGTCGATGGCTTCAGGCAAAAGTCTTAGGGGGTGGTAACCCTAGGTGGAAAGTCCTGGTGTCGCGAACCAGGTGAAAGACTGGACTAGCCGGGAAGCGGATGTCCAGCAGAAAGTCCGGAAGCGTCGAGTGCTGAGCAAAAGTCCAGTCGATCTGGAGGATCGCACTGGCAACAGGTAAATCTCCTGAGTGGAGTAGGTGAGGACGCGTTCCCCGTAGAGGGAACAATAGGCGTCGGGTCGACTTCGGGTTTCCGGTCGGAAACCCGAAGTCAGACTCGGACAGTCGGAAGACTGTCACTATCACATCTATTATGTTTAATGTGCTAACACTGTGCTGCAGGATATTGTTTGGGACTAACATGTCTTGCAGGTACAAAATAAGGAGATTAACCTCGGATGAACAGTGTCCGAGGCGCCTCCATGGAGCTTGGAGGCGCCTTGGGTGCAAAAGCTGACCTGGCCGCGAAGCAGGGCTGAAGGCGCCTCGGTTGGCTACGGAGGTGCCTTGGAAGGCGCCTTGGAAGGCGCCTTGAAGACCCATGAAGGCGCCTTCAAGGTGATAAGGCGCAGAATGGTCAGCGCTCATCTGCACGGTGGACTCGGAGCTATGGAGGCACCTTCGGAGGCTTTCAAGGTGCCTTGGATGCCCTTTATAAGGGGACTTCGAGCAGCATTGAGGAACAACAACTTCCAAGCTTCCATTCTACTGTGTTCTGCTCAAGTACTACTTCCGAAGTGCTGTTGCAACATTCCGACGACCCGGAGCTCAGATTTATTTTCTACTACTGTTGTCGGTATAATTTTAATTGCAGTTATATTTGTAATTAGCTTGTAATATTCATACGAGCTTATAGTTGTTGCCCACGGAAAGCGATCAAGGATCGTGGGACTTCGAGTAGGAGTCGACCTAGGCTCCGAACGAAGTAAACTACCGTGTTCTTGTGTTTGTTTCCTTTATTCCGCTGCATTTTTAATTACTCTACGAACGTTTTACGATTCCGATAATCGAACGAAATAGCCGCGAATGCTATTCACCCCCCCTCTAGCGCTTCTCGATCCTATAATTGGTATCAGAGCCTGAACTACCAGAAGGTTTAACCGCCGACTGTGCACAAGAGCTATGGTCTGATTGAGCCATGTGAGTACAATGTTGACCTCGAACAAAGAAAGTGGGGGCTCCTATGTTCGGATCAAGAGGACCAGACACCAGGCAGAAAGTCCTAGTTGCGACTAGGCAAGGAAGTCCTAGTAGGTCGGGTGGACCGAGGGGCAGGAAGACCTGGTGGGTCGAGGATCGGACGTGGGAAGCCTATGGTCCTTTGTTTGAGGGGGGGATTGTTGGGGTTGCAAGGTTACAAACATAGTCCCATATTGGAAACACATGGGAAAGATCATGGGTTTATAAGAGAAAAGATATCTTCATTGGCATGAGGCCTTTTGGGGAGAGCCCAAGAGCAAAACCATGAGGGCTTAGGCCCAAAGTGGACAATATCATGCAATTATGGAGATATCTAACTTCTTTTCGATCCTACATATTCTTGGATTAAGATATTAATTAAATGAGTTGTTAGTAACTCACTAAATTAGTGGGCATTCGACATCTTAAACACAGAGAGACTAACACACTCATAATAAGAAGGAGCCCAAAAATATAATTTGGGATTGGTGCGGTAGTTCAATAATAGTTCTCTAGTGGAATGAATTATTATTGATAAAATTAAGTTGTGTGTTCGAGGCGAACACGGGATGCTTAATTTTATCGGGAGATCAAAACCAATTCCTCCTCTCGGTCCCTATCGTAGCCTCTTATTTATAGAGTACTATACCCACCTATACCCACCTTCTATACCCACCTAAAGGGGGCCGGCCAAGCTAGCTTGGGAATCAAGCTAGGGCCGGCCTAAGCTTGGTTTATGGGTGGCCGACCCTAGCTTGAACCCAAGCTAGAGGGGGCCGGCCATAATGAAATTAAAAAGAATTTTAATTTTAATTTTTATTATGTGGAAGATATAATTTATTAAAGAGAATTAAAATTAAAATATCTCTCTTAAAAGGGTCTACAAAAGATTAAAGAAAGAGATTAGATCTCTTTCCTTATTTGTAGATTGGAAAGATATTTTATTTTCTCTTTGAAAATTATTCACATGTTAAAAATTAAAATTATAGAAATTTCTTTTTATCAACCATGAAGGGATTTTTGAAGAGAAATTTTATTTTTAAAATTTCCAGAAACAAATTAGGAAGTTTTAATTTGTTGATTGAAACTTGTCTAATTTGTCTCTCTATGATGTGGCCTGCCATTATAAGTTTAATTGGGAAATTTTATTTTATTTTTCTCAATTAATTCATGTCAAGGAAAATTAAGAAAATTTTATTGTAATTAAATTTCCTAATTTGCCAAAGACAAGGAATATAAAAGAAGGGGTGAGGGTGCCTTCAAGGTGGACAACCTCTATTATTCTCTCCCTCTTTTCCTTGGTGTTGTGGCCGGCCAACCTCTCTCCCTCTCTTCCTCTTTGTGGTGGCCAAATCCTTCCTCTTGCTTGGAGCTCTTGTGGTGGCCGGATACTACTTGGAGAAGAAGAAGAAGAAGGAGAGAAAGCTTGTATCCCTTGGAGCTTGGTTGGTGGTTTTTTCTTCATCCTTGGTGAAGCTCTTTTGTTTTGGCCGAACCTAGCTAGGAGGAGAAGAAGGTGCATTGGTGGTTTCTCATCTCGGAAGATCGTTGCCCACACAACGTCCGAGGTTAGAAGAGGAATACGGTAGAAGATCAAGAGGTCTTTCTAGAAGGTATAACTAGTAATTTTTCCTTTCCGCATCATACTAGTTATTTTTGGAAATAATACCAAATACAAGAGGCTTACGATTCTAGTATTTCGAATTTATTTTCGATGTAGTGTTCTTATGTTTATTTCTTTTCCTTGTGATTTGATTGTTCCTTTCGGTTAACCTAAAGTTATTTTAGGAAATTAAATATTAACTTTCCATAAAAGGTTTTGTCTGTTGGATCGAGACCACGCTAGGGGGGGGTGAATAGCGTTCGTGGCTATTTCTTTCGATTCGTAAAACAAATGAGTAAAAGCGCAGCGGAATGTAGAAATAACAAACACAGAGAGACAAGGAGATTTACTTCGTTCGGAGCCTAAGGCGACTCCTACTCGAAGGCCCGCGATCCTTGATCGCTTTCCGTGGGCAACAACTATAAGCACGATAAAAATATTATAAACTAATTACAATTCAAAGCAGTAAACAGATTATACCGATAACAAAAACTAAATCTGAAGCTCCGGGTTGTCGGGGTGTCGTTGCAGCACTTTCTGGATCGAGTCGTTAGCAGCTTGTCGCAGAGAGATTGCTTAGAAGATTGTTATTCTGAAGCTGCACCTCGACCCTTCTTTTATATGAAGTTCCGGACGCCTGGATCCCTTCCGGGCGCCTGGAGTGTGACGTGGCCAACCAACCAGGATGCTCCACGTGGCGAAGTCGCGGCAGGGATAAAGTTTGGTCCCGGGCGCCCGGACTTGTTCTGGGCGCCCGGATCCATCCCGGGCGCCCGGACAGCCTTTTTCCAGCAGGTTCCTCACCTGCAAACAAAGGTTAGTCCGAGCAAAATCCCCTGCAAGACAGTGTTAGAATAAGATAAAACATTGTAAAGAAGAATTGACAGTCTTCGGACTGTCCGAGTCTGACTTCGGATTTCCAACCGGAAATCCTAGGTCGACCCGACGCCTACTGTTCCCTCTACGGGGAACGCGTCCTCACCTACTCCACTCAGGAGATTTACCTGTTGCCAGTCGATTCTCCAGATTGACTGGACTTTTGCTTAGCACTCGACGCTTCTGGACTTCCTGCTGGACATCCGCTTCTCGGCTAGTCCAGTCTTTCACCTGGTCCGCGACACCAGGACTTTCCACCTAGGGTTAGCACCCCCTAGAATTTTTGCCTGATGCCATCGACCTGCCAAGACTTTCCGCATAGGGTTACCACCCCCTATGACCTAGGGTTACCACCCCCTAGGGTTTTCCACCTGCCTAACTGCAGCTAGGACTTTCCTGAAATACTCATTCAAACATGTTAGATCACACACTAACTTAACTTTGAATCCTTTGCCATTATCAAAACTTAAGTTTCGATCGTCGGATGCTTCCTGCACCAACAATCTCCCCTTTTTTGATAATGGCAACCGAAATTCAATGTTAAGTAAAAATATGCAGTTATATATAAGCACAAGAAACAAGATAGGCGTGATAGCAAAATAAGCATAAACATTGCTCCCCCTTAATACAAGCTCCCCTTTAAAATATTTTCTTTGAATTTCTATTTTATTTCTTTCTTTGAATTTCTCTACTCCCCCCCTTTGCCATATATAAAAAATGAGCTAGTTTTGAAAAACCTAATTTTTCAAGACAGAATTTTAGCAGAAAACCGTTTAACTTGGGCAAGGAGCGAGGTAATATAGCAATATTTTTCAAAATTTTCAACCTCAGAAATTTAACAAAGTCAGAAATTTAACAAAGTTTTCAACTTCAGAAATTTTAACAAAGTTTTTAACTTCAGAAATTTTAAGAAAAAAAGTTTTTATCTTCAGAAATTTTCTAACAAAAATATTCAACTTCAAAAATTTGCTAACAAGATTTTCAACTTCAGAAATTTTCAAACAAAATGTTCAGCTTTAAAGATTTTCAAGCATAATTTTCAAAAAAAAAATTCTTGAAAGAAAATATTCAGGTTTTTAAAGAAAATTTCCAAAGGAATTTTTTTTTTCAAAGCTTTAAATAATTTTCAAAAACCTTGACGAATTTTCGAAGAGGTTTCAGCTTAAATAACTTTTTAAGAAAAAAATTCAGAATAGAGGATACTAGAAAATTTGGAGAAAGGTTTTGAAATGACTGCTTTGACATGTGTTTCAAAATTCTTAAGGCAAAGAAGAAGTGATAACCTTTCTTGTTGATAGAATGTCATTTTGTTTTAGTAAGGTATCAGAGCCCTACAGTCCCAGCATGGGTAAAGATTTGTTCTGATCAGGTATCAGATCCCTTAAGTACAGACATGCTAAAACTTATTATTTCCTTCACCAATTGTCTAACCGTTTAGCTACTTGTTGATTGCCTAGAGGGCAACAGTGTTCACTTGGTTAGTCAAGTCAAGTCACTTAATCCAGTTAGATTGTACTAAGGCTGGAAGACTTGATTTGATTATTGTTAATCATTTATTTAACGCCCAGACTCATATTGATGCACAGAAATAAGCATTCTTGAGTCCAGGCTGTACCCTATGCATCTCACACCGTTCTATTTTTTACAAACACAATCAAGGTAAACCTAGGTGTTTGTGAGATGCTCTGGCTGAGTCCTGGGGGAACATGATTTCTAGGGTGAAATCCTAGACTAAATCCAACTTTCGAAAGTTTAGCAAAGTGGGGATTTTGGAAAATCAGTTTTGCCTAGAAGTTTAAAAAAAATAAGTAAGAATATAAAGTTATAGTATCTATTCTACCCAACACATACCTATTTGTCTTCTAAGTGAGCTGAACTCAAGTTCAGGTAAGGGTTTTGTGAAAATGTCAGCTAGGTTTGATTTTGACTCAACATAGTTGAGTATAATATCACCCTTAGCTACATGATCCCTTACAAAATGATGCTTCACCTCTATATGTTTAGTCCTTGAGTGATGAATTGAGTTTTTTGTTAGATTTATTGAACTTATATTATCAATTGAAATTTTTGTTTTATTATATTCTAGTTGATAGTCTTTAAGAGTGTGCATCATCCATAGCAATTGAGATGCGCATTCACCTAAGGCTATATATTCAGCTTCAGTGGTAGATAAAGCAACACAATGTTGCTTTCTACTTGACCAACTTACAAGACATTGCCCTAGAAATTGACAACTGCCACTTGTGCTTTTTCTATCTAACTTGCATCCAGCGTAATCTGAGTCAGAATAGCCAAGAAGGTCAAGGGTGCAAGTTCTAGGGTACCAGAGTCCTATATTTAGAGTACCTTTAATGTACCTAAGTATTCTTTTAACATAGGTTAAGTGTGACTCTTTTGCACAGGATTGGTATCTTGCGCACATACCTACAGCAAACAATATATCAGGTCGGCTTGCAGTTAGGTACAGTAAACTACCTATTACACTTCTATAATATTTTGGGTCTACTGGTTTTCCTACTGGGTCAGAGTCAATGTTGATGTTGGTTGCCATTGGAGTATTTATTATTTTTGAATTTTCCATGCAGAATTTTTTAATTAATTCCTTAGCATATTTAGTTTGATAAATGTAAATTCCATCTTTAGTTTGTTTTATTTGTAAGCCTAAGAAAAAATTAAGTTCACCAACCATACTCATTTCAAATTCATTTTCCATTAATCTAACAAATTCTTTTAGAAATTTAGAGTTAGTGGATCCAAAAATTATATCATCAACATAGATTTGGGCTATGAAGATGTCTTTTTCTACAGTTTTTACAAATAGAGTTGGATCTATTTGACCTTGGTTGAAGCCTTTGGATATTAAGTGATTGGATAACCGTTCATACCATGCCCTAGGGGCTTGTTTAAGTCCATACAAGGCCTTTTTTAACTTAAATACATGATTAGGATTGTTTAAGTCTTCAAATCCTGGGGGTTGGCTTACATAGACCTCTTCTTTGATGAAACCATTTAAAAAGGCTGACTTAACATCCATTTGGTATAATTTAAACCCTTTATTTGCTGCATAAGCTAATAGCATTCGAATGGATTCGAGTCTAGCTACCGGTGCATAGGTTTCATCATAGTCTAATCCTTCAACTTGACTAAACCCTTTGGCTACTAGTCTGGCTTTGTTTCTTATGATAACACCCTGATCATCCAACTTATTTCTAAAACCCATTTGGTGTCTATTATTGATTTATCTATCGGTTTAGGTACCACGTCCCAGATTGGTTTCTCTCAAATTGGGCTAATTCCTCTTATATTGCTATGATCCGATCGAAGTCAGGTAAGACTTCTTCTATTGATTTAGGTTCAATTTTAGATATTAGAGCTATTTGCCTTAAGTTTTTGTATGATGATTGACTTCTGACTTCTAGGTTTGGATCACCCAAAATTTGGTCAGCTGGGTGATTAAATCTTGCCCTAGTTGGTCTTATTTTAGAATTAATAACTGGTTCCTCTGTTTCACTTATGGTATATTGAGGTCTAGGTTCTTCATCTTTCAAATTTGTAAAACTTTGTTCATGGTTGATATTGTTAGGTTAATTGTTTTTTTATCAAATATTAAATTGTTTATTTCTTCAACTTTTAGGGTAGTTTTGATTGTAGACTCTATAGGCTCTACTATTTGAGGAGTATCCTAAAAATATTCCTGGGTTAGATTTTGGTGTGAATTTTCCTAAATAATCTTTAGTGTTTAAAATGTGAACTTTACACCCAATTATTTTTAAATAATTTAAGTTAGGAATTTTATGATAATATAGTTCATAAGGGGTTTTCTTGTGAAATTTGTTGATTAAAATTCTGTTTTGAATATGATTTGCAGTATTTATTGCTTCAGCCCAAAATTGGTGATTTAAATTATATTCATTTAACATAGTTCTAGCGGCTTCTTGTAGTGTTCTATTTTTACGTTCCACTAGACCATTTTGCTGAGGGGTTCTAGGACATGAAAATTCATGTAGGTATCCATTTATTTTACAAAATTGAGTAAATCTATGATTTTCAAATTCTCCCCCGTGATCACTTCTTATTCTTTTAATTTTAGTATCTTTTTCATTTTCTATTAATTTGCAAAAATTACTAAATATTTCATAGGTTTCATCTTTAGTTTTTAGGAATCTTACCCATGTAAACCTAGAGTAGTCATCAATTATTACTAAGCAATACTGGTTCTTGCTTAGTGACTTGGCTCCATGTGAATCAAATAGGTCAAGGTGAAGGAGCTCAAGTAACGAGTTGGTTCTTTCTAGATTTGTTGATTTGTGTGTTGACTTAGTTTGTTTTCCTTGTTGACAAGCATTACAGATTGAGTTTTCAATGAATTTTAGTTTGGGCAAACCTCTAACTAGACCATTATGACTCATTTTTGAAATGAGTCTAGTGTGAGTGTGACCCAAGTCAGTTTCCTCTTCCTGTGTTATAAAACACTTTATTGAGGATGTGGGTAGATTAATTGAGTACATATTATTTTTCCTAAGTCCCTTAAGTGTGATTTCAGGATTTTCAATATTTTTGACTAAACACCTAGCTTTGTCAAAAGTGACTAAGTATCCGCTATCACACAATTGGCTTATACTTAGTAAGTTGAAATTGAAATTTTCAACTAACAAAACTTTTCTAATAATAAAATCGGAGCTGAGTTCGATATTACCTCTTCCGATTACCTTAAGTTGACCATTGTTGTCAAATGCAACTGATCCTAAATTTTTTAGTTTGAGCTTTGAAAACTTCAATCTATCTCCAGTCATATGTCTGGAACATCCACTATCCAACATCCATTGATCCAACTCCTACACATAAAGTGAATGAATTGGTTTCTTGTTAATGGATAAAAAGATAGTTTGACTGAAGTAGACTCCTTAGAATTTTATCTTACCCCAGGCTAAGTTAACAATAATTAGTCATATTGTTGTAATTGTTTTGAAAAGTGTTTTAAAGTTTAATTAATAATTTAAAATAATTTTGAAATTGAGTTTTAAAATAATTTTGAAGTTGAGTTTAAAATAATTTTGAAATTGAATTTAAAGTACTTAGTCATCTCACCCGATCTAAATTTTCAATCAGGTAATCCTATAATTGTTGTGAGATGAATTGAGGTTCAGTTTAAGGAGTTGGTTTAACTTTGTGTTAGATTCAGGTTTAGCTTTGGGTTTAACAAGTAAGCATTCTTTGGATAAACTTCTGGGCTATGGTGAGTCACAAGGAACTCATTAAAGTAACCATGCCTTCGAGGTTTTCCAAATAGTCCTATCCATTGAGCTTAATATTAAACCTTGGTCTAACTAGTTAGGATCCATTTAAGGGTAGCTTCGGTCAGTTCCACTTGGCCAAATGCACCAGGTCGAAGTCATATCTTCCTAGACATGCGATGCCCAAGCTTCCCTAACGTACTATCATCCAAAAACTTCACCAGTACCGTGGGTCAAGTTAAACCTAGCCCATTTTATCTAACCTTAATTACCCTGCCGGGTAGTCTGCTCTTGGTTACCCTTATCGGGTGGATTAAGTTCGGAGGTGCCAGATAATCTGGAGCCTTCCTTTGGATTTTAATTTGATTTAATTAACTTCGAATTTAACTTGATTTTAATTTGATTTAATTTGCATTTTAATTATTTAATTTCGATATTTTGAATTTCTGAATTTAATTTCGAATTTTGAATTTAATTTTTGAATTAATTATTTAATTTCGAATTTTGAATTTTTGAATTTATTATTTAACTTCGAATTTTGAATTTTTGAATTTATTATTTAACTTCAAATTTTGAATTTTATAGGTTAATTTTGAATATTTCTTTTTTTTTTTTAATTTAAATTTTTAATATCATTTTTCTTTTTGCTCCCTCTGGATCATGGCCTCGATATGATCTATCGAGGTAGTGTATTTGATCCTTCGGGACCCAGTATTGACCAAGTCCAACTTGATTGATCAATTTGGACTTGGGGACCCATGCTTGGACTGAGTTACTACTTTGTTTGTATATTAAGGATAAGTAAGATTTATATTTACCTTTATATCCCAGCCCAGTTCTATTGTAAATGACCCTTTGTGTCCCAAGAATTAAATCCAAGTTCTTGGAGCCCAAAGAAAACCGTTCTAAGGTAGTTTTTAAATCTTTAACCTGATTTTTTAGACTTGAATTTTCTTCCTCAAGTTTTTGAACTTGAGTTGGAAATTCAGTCTGACTCTGGTCAGGTAAGGGTTTAGTGTCAGCCACTTCTTTAAGGACAGTTATTTCCTTTAGAAGTGACTTAACTTTCAGGTTTGACTTAGCTAATTTGCGCAATAAATAACTAACTAAAATGTTTAACCGGGAGATGCTTACAGCGGGGTCTGGTCCTTCGGAAACGGATCCGTGGCTTTGCTCGGACTCCGCCTCAGACTCGCTCTCGCTTCCGGATTCGACGATTTGGTCTCGGGCCATTAATGCGAGTAGACTCGTCTGTTCGAGCTCGTCGTCGTCGTCCTCCGATGAAGATTCGTCCCATGTTGCCTTAAGGACCTTTTTCTTTCTTTGCTTTTTGACCTCATTCAGGTTAGGGCAGTTGGATTTGATGTGCCCTTTTTGGTTGCACCCGTAGCATGTAACTTCAAACTTCATCTTTGAGTTCTGTGAACCTTCCTTCGTTTTCACTGCCTTCTTTAGATCTCTTTTGTTGAAGCCCTTCGTCTTGTAGAGCTTCTTTTCGAGGTTTATCAGCTCGGTTGTAATTTCAATGTCTTCATCGTCTGAGTCTGGTTCATCTTCCGACTCCGGTTCCGTTCTTCGTCGTGATCTCGGTTCCCGTGTTCGACTTGTACCTGCAACCAACGTAATACCTTTCTCGGTTGGCTGTGCATTAGTCTGCTCATGAAGTTCAAATTCACAAAATAGTTCGTCTAATTTTAATGAAGACAAGTCCTTGGAAACTTTGTAGGCATCTACCATTGATGCCCACAATGTATTCCTTGGAAATGAGTTTAAAGCATACCTTATGACGTCCCGATTCTCTATCTTCTGCCCGATTCCGTGAAGAGAATTGAGGATGTCTTGGATTCTCGCATGTAGGGAATTCGCCGTCTCGCCTTCCTGCATCTTTAGATTATATAGTTTATTAAGTAAAAGATCTCTTTTACTTACCTTGGCGTCGTTAGTGCCTTCGTGGAGTTCGACTAGCTTTTCCCAGAGCTCCTTTGCGGAAGAGAACGGGCCGACCCTGTTGAGTTCTTCTTTGGAAAGGCCGCACTGGAGGGTGCAGATAGCTTTGGCGTCGGCTTCCACCTTTTTGATTAGAGGGGCGTCCCACTTCTCGCAGGGAGTTGGTTTGCCGTCGTCATCGGAAGGTAGCTGAAGTCTCGTCTTAATGATCATCCATGTTTCGAACTGGATCTTCAGATACGTCTCCATTCTTCCCTTCCAGTAACCGAAATCATCTCCGGAGAATAGTGGGGGACGAACAGTACTGAACCCCTCTTGTTGAGTCATTTGTATTATGCAACAAGAACAACAAAAATATATGTTCCAAGACTAAGTCTTGGATTAGTAGTGCGGGAATAAAGAATAGTAATAATAACGAGCTCGAGTGGTATTGTACCAACTTCGAGCAAAAGCCGATTCGATAAAAGAATTAGAATAAAGCTATAAGGCTAGATTCTAATTGACTCCGAAAAATATAAAATACCACGAAAGATTTGTTTTGAAAGGTGGTTGCACCAATTCAAAACGACCCCGCTCTGATACCAATTGTTGGATCGAGACCACGCTAAAGGGGGGGAGGGTGAATAGCGTTCGTGGCTATTTCTTTCGATTCGTAAAACAAATGAGTAAAAGCGTAGCGGAATGAAGAAATAACAAACACAGAGAGACAAGGAGATTTACTTCGTTCGGAGCCTAAGGCGACTCCTACTCGAAGGCCCGCGATCCTTGATCGCTTTCCGTGGGCAACAACTATAAGCACGATAAAAATATTACAGACTAATTACAATTCAAAGCAGTAAACAGATTATACCGATAACAAAAACTAAATCTGAAGCTCCGGGTTGTCGGGGTGTCGTTGCAGCACTTTCTGGATCGAGTCGTTAGCAGCTTATCGCAGAGAGATTGCTTAGAAGATTGTTATTCTGAAGCTGCACCTCGACCCTTCTTTTATATGAAGTTCCGGGCGCTTGGATCCTTTCCGGGCGCCTAGAGTGTGATGTGGCCAACCAACCAGGATGCTCCACGTGGCGAAGTCGCGGCAGGGATAAAGTTTGGTCCCGGGCGCCCGGACCTGTTCCGGGCGCCCGGATCCATCCTGGGCGCCCGAACAACCTTTTTCCAGCAGGTTCCTCACCTGCAAACAAAGGTTAGTCTGAGCAAAATCCCCTGCAAGATAGTGTTAGAATAAGATAAAACATTGTAAAGAAGAATTGACAGTCTTCGGGCTGTCCGAGTCTGACTTCGGATTTCCAACCGGAAATGCTAGGTCGACCCGACGCCTACTGTTCCCTCTACGGCACAGGAGATTTACCTGTTGCCAGTCGATCCTCCAGATTGACTGGACTTTTGCTTAGCACTCGACGCTTCTGGTCTTTCTGCTGGACATCCGCTTCCCGGCTAGTCCAGTCTTTCACCTGGTCCGCGACACCAGGACTTTCCACCTAGGGTTACCACCCCCTAGGATTTTTGCCTGAAGCCATCGACCTGCCAAAACTTTCCGCATAGGGTTACCACCCCCTATGACCTAGGGTTACCACCCCCTAGGGTTTTCCACCTGCCTAACCGCAGCTAGGACTTTCCTGAAATACTCATTCAAACATGTTAGATCACACACTAACTTAACTTTGAATCCTTTGTCATTATCAAAACTTAAGATTCGATCGTCGGATGCTTCCTGGACCAACATTGTCTAGTCGGTGGTGGTTGCTCCCATATCCAAGAAGGTCATGTGCCTCGCCACGTCAGTACTGGGAACCAATTATGGAAATTAATATTTAATGGAATTAATAACTTAGGTGATTTGGATCGAACGTGTTAAGTTCCGCAGGAGATCCAAGTCTAAACCTAAAAGAACAAATAAATTAAGTTTTGAATCAAACGTGTTAAGTTTCGCAGGCGATCCAAAATTTAATTTAAAAGAACACATGGTAGCTAGGAACAGGTTCAGACCTTTGTACAAAATTTTTTTACAGTGGAACCTCTAGGTTTTTCCGAGTAGCAACCAACAATTGGTATCAGAGCTAGGGTTTTGCCTCTGTGTATTTGGTATTAGTTTAATCATGCACATGTCATACATAATTTAGGCAGGTTAATAGTAGGATGTGCTAACTTTGTGGATACAGGATCCAACTATTATGACTTATAGTTTTTTATGTGTGATTGGACCCTTGGACATGTCAAGGACATTTTTTTTGTGTGCATGATTGTATTATAAAATACAGCAGGAGCTGTATTTAGTTTTTTATTAGAATTTTATTTTTGATCTAGTTACATGTACATTCCTTTTATGGAATATAGGATCGATGGATGTAAATTTTTATTTTATGTTCGATCTAGTTTACATGTACATTCCTTCGAGGAATATAGGATCGAAAAATGTAAAATTCTATTTATGTCGCGGATCGAATCTTGCAAGGCGTGGAACCTTTTGAGGACCAGAGGCACAGCGGAACAAGGAGCAAGATGAATGCGACAGCTAGACCCGGTAGCGGTGGCCAAATATGGCAGTAGCTTAGGATGACAACACACGGAGGACAACCATAGATAAAAGCCATAATAGTTGAAAATTAGATTTTCTATTTATTGCTTTTATATTGTGCTGTGTGTGCATGTTAGTGTACATGTTTAGTAGGCTAGCATAGTTAAAATTCCTCATTTATAAATAACTAAGTGGGAGAGGAATTTTAAATAAATTCCACGGTCTCAATTACTGGTTTGTAAGTGATGCAAACAAGCTTGCGCGTTGGCTCTGAGTGCCTTCGTCCATATCGAATGAGCTTGTTTGTGGATCACTAGAACAAACTTCCATTTAGGATGACTATAGGAAATTAATTAAGAGCGTGTGATCTTCCCCATCGGAAGGGGCACAATCTTATTAATGGACTTAGTGTCAAGTAATGGTATACACTTAGGCACATCTAATAGTATCCTCCCCATCAGAGTCACTGCTACTATTTGTGTGATCAAAGGATACCAACTATTAATTTTATTTGTCAAAAAGTTAGGTTGACAAGATAATAAAATTAATGGGTTAAAACCCTCCTTTTACAAATGCTGAATTTGTATACGTCCACACTATCGTGGCATACAATATTCACGGTGTTTTGAGGTGTTGGTTAATTTAAAATAGTATTGTTTTAGGAATCAATATTATTCTAAATTTAGAGTTCTGACCAAAAGTTATTTGTGATTCTTAGGATGACTTTCAACCCACTGTCCATCATACTACAACAGAATAGACTTACTGGTCCTAACTACATAGATTGGAAAAGGAACCTGGACATTGTTCTTACTGCTGAAAGCTATAAGTTTGTACTGACTGAGCCTTGTCCTGATGCACTCATTGGTGAATCTACCCAAGAGGAGATTGAATATCATAGGAAATGGGTAAAAGCAGATGAGATGGCGTGGTGTAACATTTTGGTTTCAATGTCAAATGTATTGCAACATTAGCATCAAGATTTACCAACAGCCTATGATATTATGAACAATCTCAAGGAACTCTTTGGTCATCAGGATCGGGCTTCTAGGTAAGAAGCCATGAGAAAGATAATGACAGCCACCATGCAAGAGGGTACTCCTGTGAGGGATCATATCCTAAAGATAATGGCTTATCTGAACGAAATACAGATCCTTGGAGGAGAAATTGATGGGGAAACCCAGATCGATATGATCCTTCAAACACTGCCTAGAAGTTTTGAGCAATTCCGCCTGAATTACAATTTGAACAAAAGGGTATATTCATTGGCGGAACTACTGACAGAACTTCAGGCAGCAGAAGGTTTATTTCGTCATAATTCTCATATTCACTATGCTGAAAATGGTTCTACTTCTAAACCGAAAGGAAAGAAGAAGAAGAAACAAGTTGGTCCAGCAAAGAAAGTGAATAAATCTCAGAGTACAGGATCTAAAGCTGGAATGAAGAAGCCGAAGGGCAAGTGCTTCATCTGCAAGCAGTCAGGGCATTGGAAGGCGGACTGTCCTCGTAGGAATCAAAACAATAAAGGTATATCTCATGCTCTAGTTGTTGAAACATGTTTAGCGGTGTTATCTACCAGCACCTGGTGTGTAGATACGGGAGCCACTGATCATGTCTGCAATTCCTTGCAGGGGTTCCAGGAAACCCGATGACTATCTGAAGGAGAAATTACCGTCTACATGGGCAATGCTACTAAGGTGGCGGCTGTTGCAGTGGGAGACGTCTACTTATCTTTTAATAGGAATAGAAATTTGGTTTTAAGAAATTGTCTTTATGTACCCAGTTTTAGAAAGAATTTAATTTCAGTTTGTAAACTGTTTTTGAATGGATATTCAGTTTCCTTTAGTAACGATGTAGTTATTAAGAGAAATAAAGTGATTATCTGTTCTGGTGCATTAGTTGGCAATTTGTATAATTTAAATCCAATTTCTCCCACAAAGCAAAACATGGAAATTTATAACTCATCTTCTAACTCTAATAAGAGAAAAGAACCTTCTAAAATGAATCAAGCATATCTTTGGCATCTCAGGCTTGGTCATATTAACTTAAGTAGGATTCAGAGGCTTATAGCCGATGGACTTTTGAGTTCATTAGAGTTGGAAAATTTTCCAACTTGTGAGTCTTGCTTGGAAGGTAAAATGACCAAAAGGCCTTTCAAGGCCAAGGGGTATAGAGCCAAAGAAGTGTTAGAATTGGTTCATTCTGATTTGTGTGGTCCTATGTCTGTTCAGGCAAGAGGTGGTTTTGAGTATTTTGTCTCTTTCATAGATGATTATTCAAGATACGGATACATTTACCTAATGTGCCGCAAGTCCGAGTGCTTTGATAAGTTCAAAGAATACAAGGCTGATGTGGAGAAACGACTAGGTAAAAGAATCAAGACACTACGGTCTGATCGTGGTGGCGAATACCTCTTAGGAGAGTTTAGGAATTACTTATCAGAGGCCGGGATTCAATCCCAACCGTCTGCACCTGGTACACCCCAGCAGAATGGTGTGGCAGAATGAAAGAATATGACTCTTATGGAGATGGTTAGATCGATGATGAGTTACTCAGAATTACCAAATTCGGTTTGGGGATACGCTCTGGAAACAGCAGTATACATTCTGAACTTAGTACCTTCTAAATCAGTTTCTTCTACTCCCATAGAATTATGGAATGGGCGAAAGCCCAGTCTAAGACATATTCGGATTTGGGGTAGTCCAGCACATGTGCTAAAACCAGATGCTGATAAGTTAGAATCTCGTACAGAAGTTCGCGTGTTTGTGGGGTATCCCAAAGGAACGAAAGGTGGTTTATTTTATAGTCCTAAAGACCAGAAGGTCATTGTTAGCACCAATGCCCAATTTTTAGAAGAAGACTATATAATGGATCACAAGCCCAGCAGTAAAGTTATTTTAGAAGAACTTAGAGAGGACACGTCTACTTCAGTACCAACAGTACAAGATGAAGTATCACAAGAGACTGCAACACGTGTCACACATGATACACAACCACAGACAGTGCCTCGTCGTAGTGGGAGGGTTGTAAGGCAGCCTGAAAGATTCATGTTTTTGGGAGAGTCTTTGGACTTGATCCCGGGTAAACATGAACCTGATCCCCGAACATATGACGAAGCACTCCAAGATATAGATGCAGCATCTTGGCAAAAGGCAATGAATTTTGAAATAGAGTCTATGTACTCTAATAAGGTCTGGGAGCTTGTAGAACCACCTGATGGTGTAAAAGCCGTTGGATGCAAGTAGATCTACAAAAGGAAAAGAAGGACAGACGGGAAGGTAGAAACCTTCAAAGCTAGGCTTGTTGCAAAAGGGTACACTCAGAAAGAGGGAATCGACTATGAGGAAACCTTTTCACCGGTAGCCATGCTTAAGTCTATCCAGATACTCTTATCCATTGCTGCTCATATGGATATGAGATTTGACAAATGGATGTCAAGACATCTTTCCTTAATGGAAGTCTTGAAGAGAACATCCATATGAAGCAACCAGAAGGGTTCATTGAAAAAGGCAAAGAGCATCTAGTGTGCAAGCTTAATCGGTCCATTTATGGATGAAGCAAGCTTCATGATCTTGGTTTAATGAAGTAATCCAGTCATATGGCTTTATTCAGTGTCCGGATGAGTCTTGTGTATACAAGAAGTGTAACGGAAACGTGGTGATATTTCTTGTACTATACGTAGATGATATTTTGTTAATTGGCAACAATGTCAAGGTATTATCGGATGTAAGGGTATGGTTGCCCAAACAATTTGATATGAAGGACTTAGGAGATTGTGCACACATTCTTGGGATCAAAGTTATAAGGGATCGCAAGAAAAGAATGTTGTGTCTGTCCTAAGCTTCATATATAGATACAATCCTTGCTCGTTTTAGCATGCAGGATTCCAAGAAAGGTTTCTTACCTTTTAGGCATGGAGTAGCTCTATCTAAAGAGATGTCTCCGAAGACATCAAAGGAGATAGAGGACATGAAAGTAGTTCCTTATGCTTGGGAAGCTTAATGTATGCAATGCTATGTACGAGACCGATATCTGTTTCCGTGGGCATGGTTAGTAGATATCGAGTAACCTGACAAGGACATTGGACTGCGGTAAAGCATATATTAAAGTACCTGAGAAGGACTAGAGATTATATGCTAGTTTACCAAGCAGACGATTTGCTCCCTGTGGGTTACACGGATTCAGATTTCCAATCAGATAGGGACAACAGTAAGTCTACATCAGGCTATGTGTTTACTTTGGGAGGTGGAGTCATTGCATGGAGGAGTGTTAAGCAGAAATGCGTTTCGGACTCAACCATGGAAGCAGAGTATGTAGCAGCCTCTGAGGCGGCTAAAGAAGCAGTATGGCTCAGGAACTTTCTAATGGACTTAGATGTGATTCCTGGTTTGCCCAAAATCATCACAATTTATTGTGATAATAGCGGTGCAGTTGCAAACTCGAAGGAACCACGAGCCCATAAGGCAAATAAACATATAGAGCGCAAGTACCACCTGATACGAGATATCGTGAAGCGAGGAGAAGTTGTCATCGCCAAGATTGCATCAGCGGATAACCTGGCAGATCCTTTCACTAAGGCCCTTCCGGCTAAAGCTTTCGATCGTCATGTGGAGGGAATGAGAATCAGATGTATGGCAGAAGATATGGCAGCTTAGTCATTAGTATAAGTGGAAGATTGTTGGAATGTATACTGAAAGCCTAAGCTTTTGTAAATATTTATTTTGAATAAAGAATCACATTTGGTCAAATTGTCTACATTTAGTTGTAGTTGTTTAATTAATTTATATTGTAGATAACATAGTATGTGGTGTCACATACAAAAGAGGATGTTATTAGTACCTTATAAATTATAAACAGTAGCTCACGACCAAAATGGAAAGGAACAAACCATTGGAAGGTCGTAGTGTAATTAGGTATAAGTTTATCTTGACTATATAATTACACTAGTACACTTAGAGTGTATTGAGTAGGACCATTAGAGGTCGTTTCTTTTATACTGACTTTATAAAGGAACAAAGACCTCAGTTATTATGGAAGTGTGTACTCTTAATCCTAATATAATAACAAGCACATATATTTGATATTTATTTCTTTAATTTATCAATGGGTGAGATTTAGTTCGATGAATCAATAAGCCCGATAAGTTGGGAAATGATATCACTTATAATGTGTGTTGTTGATTATAGAAGGAAACTGTGTCCTAGTAATCTAGGTTGATAATGTCCCCAAGATGAGCTCATAAAGATTGTCATGTTAAACCCTACAGGTGGACTTAGTCTGACATGACGATAAGGTTGAGTGGTACTATTCTTGGATTAAGATATTAATTAAATGAGTTGTCAGTAACTCACTTAATTAGTGGACATTCGACATCTTAAACACAGGGAGACTAACACACTCATAATAAGAAGGAGCCCAAAAATGTAATTTGGGATTGGTGCGGTAGTTCAATAATAGTTCTCTAGTGGAATGAATTATTATTAATAAAATTAAGTTATGTGTTCGGGGCGAATACGGGATGCTTAATTTTATCGGGAGACCAAAACCAATTCCTCCTCTTGGTCCCTATCGTAGTCTATTATTTATAGAGTACTATACCCACCTATACCCACCTTCTATACCCACCTAAAGGGGGCCGGCCAAGCTAGCTTGGGAATCAAGCTAAGGTCGGCCTAAGCTTGGTTTATGGGTGGTCGACCCTAGCTTGAACCCAAGCTAGAGGGGGCCGGCCATAATGAAATTAAAAAGAATTTTTATTTTTATTTTTATTATGTGGAAGATATAATTTATTAAAGAGAATTAAAATTAAAATATCTCTCTTAAAAGGGTCTACAAAAGATTAAAGAAAGAGATTAGATCTCTTTCCTTATTTGTAGATTGGAAAGATATTTTATTTTCTCTTTGAAAATTATTCATTCATGTTATTCACATGTTAAAAATTAAAATTATAGAAATTTCTTTTTATCAACCATGAAGGGATTTTTGAAGAGAAATTTTATTTTTAAAATTTTCGGAAACAAATTAGGAAGTTTTAATTTGTTGATTGAAACTTGTCTAATTTGTCTCTCTATGATGTGGCCGGCCATTATAAGTTTAATTGGAAAATTTTATTTTATTTTTCTCAATTAATTCATGTCAAGGAAATTTTATTGTAATTAAATTTCCTAATTTGCCAAAGACAAGGAATATAAAAGAAGGGGTGAGGGTGCCTTCAAGGTGGACAACCTCTATTATTCTCTCCCTCTTTTCCTTGGTGTTGTGGCCGGCCAACCTCTCTCCCTCTCTTCCTCTTTGTGGTGGCCGAATCCTTCCTCTTGCTTGGAGCTCTTGTGGTGGCCGGATACTACTTGGAGAAGAAGAAGAAGAAGGAGAGAAAACTTGTATCCCTTGGAGCTTGGTTGGTGGTTTTTTCTTCATCCTTGGTGAAGCTCTTTTGTTTTGGCCGAACCTAGCTAGGAGGAGAAGAAGGTGCATTGGTGGTTTCTCATCTCGGAAGATCGTTGCCCACACAACATCCGAGGTTAGAAGAGGAATACGGTAGAAGATCAAGAGGTCTATCTAGAAGGTATAACTAGTAATTTTTTCTTTCCGCATCATACTAGTTATTTTTGGAAATAATACCAAATACAAGAGGCTTACGATTCTAGTATTTCGAATTTATTTTCGATGTAGTGTTCTTATGTTTATTTCTTTTCCTTGTGATTTGATTGTTCCTTTCGATTAACCTAAAGTTATTTTAGGAAATTAAATATTAACTTTCCATAAAAGGTTTTGTCTACTCGGTGGTGGTTGCTCCCATATCCAAGAAGGCCATGTGCCTCGCCACCTCAGTACTGGGAACCAATTATGAAAATTAATATTTAATGGAATTAATAACTTAGGTGATTTGGATCGAACGTGTTAAGTTCCGCAGGAGATCCAAGTTTAAACCTAAAAGAACAAATAAATTAAGTTTTGGATCAAACGTGTTAAGTTCCGCAGGCGATCCAAAATTTAATTTAAAAGAACACATGGTAGCTAGGAATAGGTTCAGACCTTTGTACAAAATTTTTGTACAGTGGAACCTCTAGGTTTTTCCGAGTAGCAACCAACAATTGGTATCAGAGCTAGGGTTTTGCCTCTGTGTATTTGGTATTAGTTTAATCATGCACATGTCATACATAATTTAGGCAGGTTAATAGTAGGATGTGCTAACTTTGTGGATACAGGATTCAACTATTATGGCTTATAGTTTTTTATGTGTGATTGGACCCTTGGACATGTCAAGGGCATTTTTTTTGTGTGCATGATTGTATTATAAAATACAGCAGGAGCTGTATTTAGTTTTTTATTAGAATTTTATTTTTGATCTAGTTACATGTACATTCCTTTTATGGAATATAGGATCGATGGATGTAAATTTTTATTTTATGTTCTATCTAGTTTACATGTACATTCCTTCGAGGAATATAGGATCGAAAAATGTAAAATTCTATTTATGTCGCGGATCGAATCTTGCAAGGCGTGGAACCTTTTGAGGACCAGAGGCGCAGCGGAACAAGGAGCAAGATGAATGCGACAGCTAGACCCGGTAGCGGTGGCCAAATATGGCAGTAGCTTGGGATGACAACACACGGAGGACAACCATAGATAAAAGCCATATAGTTAAAAATTAGATTTTCTATTTATTGCTTTTATATTGTGCTGTGTGTGCATGTTAGTGTACATGTTTAGTAGGATATCATAGTTAAAATTCCTCATTTATAAATAACTAAGTGGGAGAGGAATTTTAAATAAATTCCACGGTCTCAATTACTGGTTTGTAAGTGATGCAAACAAGCTTGCGCGTTGGCTCTGAGTGCCTTCCTCCATATCAGATGAGCTTGTTTGTGGATCACTAGAACAAACTTCCATTTAGGATGACTATAGGAAATTAATTAAGAGCGTGTGATCTTCCCCATCGGAAGGGGCACAATCTTATTAATGGACTTAGTGTCAAGTAATGGTATACACTTAGGCACATCTAATAGTATCCTCCCCATCGGAGTCACTGCTACTATTTGTGTGACCAAAGGATACCAACTATTAATTTTATTTGTCAAAAAGTTAGGTTGACAAGATAATAAAATTAATGGGTTAAAACCCTCCTTTTACAAATGCTGAATTTGTATACGTCCACACTATCGTGGCATACAATATTCACAGTGTTTTGAGGTGTTGGTTAATTTAAAATAATATTGTTTGAGGAATCAATATTATTCTAAATTTAGAGTTCTGACCAAAAGTTATTTGTGATTCTTAGGATTGTTAGGATGTATACTAAAAGCCTAGCTTTTGGTATTAACATTTATCTAGAAATAAGAATCACATTGGTCAAATGTCTACATTTATGATAAATGTAGTTGTTCAATTAATTTATATTGTAGATAACATGGTGTGTGGTGTCACACACAGATGATCATGTTATCAGTACCTTATAAATTATAAACAGTAGCTCACGACCAAGATGGAAAGGAACAAACCATTGGAAGGTCGTAGTGTAATTAGGTATTAGTTTATCTTAACTATATAATTACTCTAGTACACTTAGAGTGTATTGAGTAGGACCATTAGAGGTCGTTTCTTTTTATACTGACTTTATAAAGGAACAAAGACCTCAGTTATTATGGAAGTGTGTGCTCTTAATCCTAATATAATAACAAGCACATATATTTGATATTTATTTCTTTAATTTATCAATGGGTGAGATTTAGTTCGATAAATCAATAAGCCCGATAAGTTGGGAAATGATATCACTTATAGTGTGTGTTGTTGATTATAGAAGGAAACTGTGTCCCAGTGATCTAGGTTGAGAATGTCCCCAAGAGGAGCTCATAAGGATTGTCATGTTAAACCCTGCAGGTGGACTTAGTCCGACATGACGATGAAGTTGAGTGGTACTACTCTTGGAGCTAGATATTAATTAAGTGAGTTGTCAGTAGCTTACTTAATTAGTAGACATTTTTATCTTAAACACAGGGAGACTAACACACTCATAATAAGAAGGAGCCCAAAATGTAATTTGGGATTGGTGCGGTAGTTCAATAATAGTTCTCTAGTGGAATGAATTATTTTTGATAAAATTAAGTTGTGTGTTCGGGGCGAACACGGGATGCTTAATTTTATTGGGAGACCAAATCCAATTCCTCCTCTCGGTCCCTATCGTAGCCTCTTAATTATAGAGTACTATACCCACCTATACCCACCTTCTTACCCATCCCATAGGGGCCGGCCAAGCTAGCTTGGAGACCAAGCTAGGGTCGGCCAAAGTTTGGTTCATGGGTGCTTCAAGGTGGCTGGCCCTAGCTTGGGTTCAAGCTTGGTGTGGCCGACCCAAATTTAAATAAAAGGATTTTTATTTTTTAAATGTTTCTTCTGTGGATAACATGATTTAAAAGAGAGTTTAAAAATTTAAATCTTTCCTTTTATAAAATTCTACAAAAGATTAAGAGAAGAGCTAAATCTCTTTCCTTATTTGTAGATTAATAGGTTGATTTTAATTTTGGTAAAAACTTTCCTATTAATCATGTTTATTATTTAAAAGAAAGTTTAAAAATTAAAAAATTCTCTTTTATTAGTTTCTACAAAAGATTAAGAAAAGATTTAATATCTTTCCTTATTTGTAGATTAAAAGAGATTTTAATTTTTAGAGATAACTTTCTTTTTATCCACATGTTAAAAAAAAGATTTTAATTTATAAAATTTCCTTTTTATTAACCAATCATGAAGGGAAAAATTATTGGAGAAATTTTTTATAAATTTCCGGAATCAAATAAGGAAGTTTTAATTTGTGTTTAAAATTTTATTTGCTTGGAAATTTTATGGTGTGGTCGGCCATTGTAAATTGAAAAGAAAAATTGTTTTAAATTAAATAAATTTTCCTTTTCAATGGCAAAAGAATTAAGGAAGTTTTTATTAAATTTTTCTTATTTGCCAAGACCAAGGATTATAAAAGAGGGGGTAGAGGAGGCTTCATGGTGAAGATCTCTATTCTATTTTTCCTCTCTTTTCTCCTTGGGTGTGGCCGGCTCCTTCTTTCCTCTCCTCTCCTTTGTGTGGCCGAAACCTTCTTATGGTGGAGATAGCTTTGGTGGCCGGATCTAAGAAGGAGAAAAAGGAGAGAAAAGAAGCCTCTTTTCTAGTATCCCTTGGAGCATTGGTGGTGGTTGAATCTCTTCATCCTTGGAGGCGCTCTTGTTGTGGCCGAACCTTGCAAGGAGGAGAAGAAGGTGCTTTGGTGGTTTCTCATCTCGGAAGATCGTTGCCCACACAACGTCCGAGGTTAGAAGAGGAATACGGTAGAAGACCTAGAGGTTTTTTGCTTGCAAAAGAAAAGGTATACTAGTATTTAATTTCCGCATCATACTAGTTTTATTTCTTTGTAAAAATACCAAATACAAGAGGCATGTGATTCTAGTATTTCGAATTTGTTTTCGATGTTGTGTTCTTTTGTTTTTTTTTTTTTGTGATTTGATTGTTCTTTTCGGTTGACCTAAAGTTATTTAAGGAAATTAAATATTAACTTTCCTTAAAAGGCTTTGTCTAGTCGGTGGTGATTGTTCCCATATCCAAGAAGGCCATGTGCCTCGCTACGTCAGTACTAGAAGCCAATTTTGGAAATTAATATTTAATGAATTAATAACCTAGGTGATTTGGATCGAACGTGTTAAGTTCCGCAGGAGATCCGAGTCTAAACCTAAAAGAACAAATAGATTAAACTTTAGATCAAACGTGTTAAGTTCCGCAGGCGATCCAAGTTTAATTTAAAAGAACACATGGTAGTTAGGAAAAAGGTTCAGACCTTTGTACAAAATTTTTGTACAGTGAAACCATTAGGTTTTCCGAGTAGCAACCAACAATTGGTATCAGAGCTAGGGTTTTGCCTCTGTGTATTTGGTATTAGTTTAATTATGCACATGTCATACATAATTTAGGCAGGTTAATAGTAGGATGTGCTAACTTTGTGGATGCAGGATCCAACTATTATGGCTTATAGTTATTATGTGTGTGATTGGACCCTTGGACATGTCAAGGGCATTTATTGTGTGTGCATGATTGTATTATAAAATACAGCAGGAGCTGTATTTAGTTTTATTAGGATTTTATTTTTGATCTAGTTACATATACATTCCTATTATGGAATATAGGATCGATGGATGTAAATTTTATTTTATGTTCGATCTAGTTTACATGTACATTCCTTCGAGGAATATAGGATCGGAAATGTAAAATTCTATTTATGTCGCGGATCGAATCTTGCAAGGCGTGGAACCTTTTGAGGATCAGAGGCGCAGCAGAACAAGGAGCAAGATGGATGCGACAACTAGACCCGGTGGCGGTGGCCAAAGATGGCAGCAGCTAGGGTTGGCGACACACGGAGGACAGCAATAGATAAAAGCCATAATAGTTGAAAATTAGTTTTTCTATTTATTGCTTTTTATGTTGTGTTGTGTGTGTTTGTTAGTATGCATGCTAAGTAGGCTAGCATAGTCAAAATTCCTCACTTTAAATAACTAAGTGGGAGAGGGATTTATTTTTAAATAAATTCCACGGTCTCCATTACTGGTTTATAAGTGATGCAACAAGCTTGCGCGTTGGCTCTGAGTGCCTTCCTCCATATCGGATGAGCTTGTTTGCGGATCACTAGCTTAAACTTTCATTTTGGATGACTATAGGAAGTTAATTAAGAGCGTGTGATCTTCCCCATCGGAAGGGGCACAATCTTATTAATGGACTTAGTGTCAAGTAATGGTATACACTTAGGCACGTCTAATAGTATCCTCCCCATCGGAGTCACTACTATTATTTGTGTGGCCGAAGAAAATCAACTATTAATTTGTCAAATAAATAGGTTGACAAGATAATTAAAAACTCCTCTTACAAATGTTTGATTTTGTATACGTCCACACTATCGTGGCATACAAAATTCAACGGTGTTTGAGGTAATTTTATTTTGTCATAAAGATTTATTGACAAGATAATTAATGGGTAAAACCCTCCTCTTACAAATGTTTAAATTTTGTATACGTCCACACTATCGTGGCATGCAAAATTTACGGTGTTTGAGGTGTTGATGAATTTAAATAATATTGTTTGAGGAATCAATGTTATTTTAAATTCAAAAAGTTTTGACCAAATATTTGATCAAAGACAGATCAACTATTAATTTTATTCGTCATAAAGTAAAGTTGACGAGATAATAAAATTAATGGATAAAATCTCCTCTTTGATTTTGTATACGTCCACACTATCGTGACATACAAAATTCATGGGAATTTTAAAGAATTGATCTTGACCAAATATTTTTGTGATTCTTAAGATTTAAAATGTTTGTCAATCCCTTAGTTGTTATACTATAGAAAAGACTTAGTAGTCCCAATTGTAAACATTTTTTTAAAAAAAAAAATTATTTTGCAATAAGTAAAATATTGCAAAAAATTCTTTAAAATAGGATAAATAGGGAGTTCTGTGAGCATATTTGAATCTTTAACCATTTCTGTTAAGAATATACATTTATAAAACAGTCCCTTTCTAACAACTCAAACTTTCATATTTCTGCTGATAAAACTTCAACATCTTTTGTCATCTTGTTACAATTTTCTTTTTGAACTCTTGATTTCTTGCTTTACTAAGGTAAACATTTTTTTTCTTTTCTTTGATCCCAATGAAAACTGTAGTAAGAATTTATTTAGATCAGTATCCGTTCGTCTGAAGCTGATTATATTTGCATTTGAAGGGTGGAATGTGCCTAAGGTCCTTTATGTGTTCTGTATTGACATCATCTACATGTATTGACTAACAGCAGTTTGTACAATTACTTCATAGAGAAATTACAATCAATCTTCTTGGTGTTGTCATACCTAACCTTGTGGACAATTTGTTTCGTTCAGCAAACTTGGTTCACACTGTAGATTAACTTTTCTTTGCATAATTTGGACCATCTTGCTGATCATCTATGAGCAAATGACAAGGATTTCCTTTATCATTGTTTGTTCTTGTGCATGCCATGCTTATTTAACTCCTGTTTTCTTGAGTTAATATTGCATTGCAAGTGATTCTTAGACTGGCCTTCTTTTTCATGTTACTTACAAGGCAGGTTGTTGTGGATAGATTGTTTGCAGTTTTGTACAATCCTTGTGATCACTGTTTTTCTTTTCATAGGTGGGATTTCAAGCAATAGCAGAGGCTCTTGGGTTGGCTGCTGTAAAAGCAATAGTTGCTATTACTGCCATAATTGCTGGAGAACGCTTGGTGTAATTAACCTACTAAAAGTCATATTGACATTGCATTATACAATAGATGACCAGCAAACATATTACAACCTTTCTATTAAGTACCATCTTTCTAAGCCAAGCAAAGTTATCATATTTTCTAGCTTGCTTATTTTAAACTCGAGAGTATATTTTGTTGTGACTATGCTAAGATGTATTTGTGACATTAATTAAGAAGGATTAAATGAAAAGCACTATTATCTGGGAGCAATTACGTGTAGCTCAAATTTGTATTCACTTCCATGGCATTGGATCATCAATTTTTTCTAAGCCCATATTCTGAAAGTTCATACCAATTTCTATTATGCTTTAATAAATTTTGCATTGAATACATTCTTTAGAGTCAGTTTTGCGTGTCAAATTTTCTTCAGCGTTGTTGGTCTGTAATTTGACAAGTTGGGTTCATAAATCCAATATCACCATTGATACTATCATTTCTTCAATCTCATTCTGCTGAAATTAAAAATTTATTCGAAGCCATTGTTATCAAAAGCATAGATACTAATTGTGTTTTTGTATTATGAATTTGCAGCTTCTTAGGCCAATTTATAAGCAAATTGCAGAAAACCAAAATAGAACATTTAATCTCACTTTTTCCTTTTTTTTGCTATTTAGATCATAGCTCAACTCCTTTCTGAACGGTTAATCCCATTCGTTGCCCTTGATGTCAGATGGTAAATTTCACTTGCTCTCCCTTCATTGTACGATGTATTTTTACGGGTTTTCATGTTTTAACCTTGTAGTTCATTTGTAAAAACTGAAGAGTCTCCGACATTGCGTCCCTGCATTGTTGGAAACATAGTAATTACTCTCTGAAACTCACCTTCTACCCTTCAAAGACGTGAAATTAACATCACCAAGACACTATATATTTGAAAAACTGGCTTTTCATAGGCTTCTCTAGTTAGGGAAATTTCTTGCACATGTGAATCACTGCATTATTTGAAAGACTTTGGAACCAAGTCTCCAGTTAGCAGCTGCTGTTCTTGCACAGGTGAATCACTGCATTATGATCGAATTCTAACCTTGAATTTAGGTTCAATAAAAAACTTGCTGTCTTCCGTATTAACAGTGAACTTATGCTTCCTCGCAGGCCAAATTACTGTTGGAAATGTGAATGGAATAAAGAGATGGAGACGAAGAGACTATTGTGCATGAGTTTAGTCCCATATTAGAAGTCTCTTGGCTTTATTGTTGGTTTATATTATGACACATGCATTGATGTTGTAAACATATGCATGGGGAGAGCTCTCTCACGCGTGAGTGCGCAAGGGTGGGTGCAAATTCAGGGCCCGGATTGTACCGAACCAAGGTTGACTCGTGCGCGAGCATGACTTGTGCATGTCGATTAATGTGAAATTAATGCTGATTCCGTAACGTCTCGACATTAATGGCGGCATTAAACTCATTAATGGTGATTTCGTAACGTCTCAGTATTAATGACGACATTAATCTCATTAATAATGATTCTGTAACGAAAGCAAGAGAATTCCTCCACCTTCGTTCCCTGATTCTTTTCTCTCAGTCGTGCATTCGCTCGGCTAAACTATTTGTGATAGCACTCAGGTGCATTCTCAGTTCGCCACGAACAACCAGTGCTTGGTTGCGTTCGTGGTCTTGCCGTTGTATCTTGGGAAACAGACGATCCAAGAAAACCTCGAAGCACAGCCGGAGGTGGGACGAATCTGTTTCAAGAAAACTACGTCGATCGCAGACCTCGGTCTGGTGCTCTGTTTGTCCGCTCGGTTGGACTCTTCATTTGCTGGGTCGGTCACTCGCCCTTCTGATCTGCCCGACTGGTCTCCCGCTCTGCCTGTCTATCCTTCAGTCTGCTCGGACGATCTGATTGCTCAGACTCTGAGGTCAGAAAAACCAGCCCCTGCTGGCAGCCTGAGATTATCTGCTCAGGTCATATTAACTGTGAGTTGAATTTAATTCGAGTATTTAGATTCAGCTAATTTCCTGTAAATCTCCGGCTACAGATTGTTTGGTGCCCAACAATTACAACATCAGAGATTGCTGTCACAGTCAATGAGTTTAGATCTCGTCACCTCGCAGAGCTTACCGAGGTAATATGCAAGAAGATTTTTGTAATTCTATTAGTTGAATGTCATTCTTCCCTTTATTTTTTTTTAAAGATTTTTTGTGTTCAGGAAGATTTAGAGATTCTTGGTGACTCACTTCTTTTGCTTCAGGAAGATTGTGAGCTTTACGCATCAACTTTCTTTTCTTTTTCTTGCAGTTATGTGAAAGACGCGGAAGCTTGCTTGGATATGGATTTTCACGGGTTATGTCCAAGCCAAAGGTTCCAATTTATGATTCCGACAAGCATGAGGTTAGTGAAGGAGCACTACGCAGATCACACTACAGCAACAATTTTGACAAGTGTATAGATGAATATAGTTACTTTTTCGTCGGCAAATTGCCCAATTGTAGAGCATAAGGAAAGGCGAGATGCCAGAAAATCACAAAATTTTGCTTTATTAATGCGGTTTTGACATGAGCATTTGGCTTCCTGTTAGTAAGTCTGTTGTTATGTTCATTCATAGCATTTTTTGCTTTCTCACTTGTAATTTCTTTGTTTTGTTTCTTTCAAGGTTGTTAGTATTCAGACTCCGATTCCGTTATTTGGAAGATACTTGGAATTGAATTAACATGCGCCCCGCAGATCAATCTTAATTGCGTTTTCCCGTTTAATTTTAGCCATTAGCAAGTGAATATGATAGAGAGCAAATCATTTGGATTCCATATATAGTGCAATGTGTAACTTTTTTCAATTCCATATTTCAGCATTTATTTCAGACTAACTAATAACTTGATTTGATTCCATAGTACAATGAATGTGTAACTTCTCCCATTAATTCCATATTTCAGCATTATAAACAGATAACAACCATCTTTGTACTTTGCCAAGAGCCAAGCTCTTCATCAAAGACGTACATAACCGTATTAGATGGGACCATGTTCCCTCCTTCATTCCCATCACTTTTATAGTAAAAAAGTAATTATATTAATCTCAGATAATTTTACAATTCGTTCTTAAATTATACGAAGAAGAAAGATAAATTATAGGATGAACTTATAACTGGCCTTCAAATTGACACCTCCAGCCTTATTTGCAAAAGTATGATAGATGAGAAATAATGACATACATTAAATCACCCTTCCCTTCGTCACTATGCTTCGAATAGGACAGAAGAGAAGACGTGAACTAGGACTATGATGAATAAGACGAGAATGATGTTGTCCGGCCAGTGTTCGATGTCGTATTAAAAATTTAGTCTATTAAAATTTTAATATACTAGCATACTATAAATATCATACCATTTGTATCAAAAAATTTCAATATATCAAAAAATACTAATTATGATGAACATCAATTTTTCAATCTTCTTCTTCTATTTTAGTATTTTTAGATATTATGAAATATCAAAAAATTATAAATTTGATAGAAATTTTGATATGGTATAATATTAATATATATCAATAGTATATATTAAAAATTTTATTTTTTTCCTTTTATGACTACATCGTTTCATCCTCTTACTAAATATTCTTAAGGAAGGATAAAACCAAAAAAAAGACACGTGTCTATCTTATCCAGAATAAGAAAATCTCATATTCTCATATATGGCTCCACCGACAGATTCCTTTCCGAGTAATTGGATCTCTCTCAAATCCGTAGCTATGCTTATTAATCTAGTTTATTTTCATAAATTATTATATCAATAAAATTAATTATCCTTTTAATCCATCCATAAACTCTATAAATAATAAAATAATCACCCGATTTCCAATCCTCAACTCCATAAATCCATTCCCGGTCCTTTTCCTTTGAAGGAAACAGAGATGTTGGCCGTCTTCCGCAAGACCTTCGCCCGCCGTCCGACGGAGCTCGTCTTTCCGGATCCCGGCCTCCAGCAGCGCTGCGCCAAGAGCCGCGAAAAGATCCTCCGCCACTTCCAAGCCGCCCACCCCGCCGTCTCCTTCTGCACCACCTTCGCCGGCGGCGCCGCCCTCGCCTCCATCGGTCCCCACGCTCCCCGCCCCTCTTTCCTCCACCGAAGGTTCCTGAAACGAGAGATTTTGACATCTTACGTAAATCATCTGTAATAAACGGAAATTAAAGTTCTATTTTGGCGTATCTCTGCAGATTGTTCTGTAGCTACGACAATGTTTACTGCGTGTTCGTGGGGAGCATTCACAACCTGACCTCGCTGACGCGCCAGTACGGCCTCTCCAGTAAGCCTGCTGACGAGGCGCTTCTCGTGATCGAGCTCTACCGCACGCTGCGCGACCGCGGGTCCTACCAGGCAGACAAGGCCCTCAAGGACATCGCCGGAAGCTTCGCCTTCGTCGTCTACGACAACACCACCGGCGCCGTCTTCGCCGCCCTGGTAAACAAACTGATGTTAGCTAGAAATTAAACGGGCGTACGTGTGTTTTCTTAATTTGGGCGTTACTTCTGGTGGCAGAGCTCCGACTGCGGGGTGCCTTTGTACTGGGGCGTGGCGGCGGACGGGTTGCTGCTGATAGGCGACGAGGTGGAGATTGTGAAGGGCGGCTGCGGCGAGTCTAACGCTCCGTTCCCCGCCGGTGACAATTTCACAAGCTCCCTATTTATACTCGATATGGAAAAGGAAACCGAACGATGAAACTGATCCGGCGAGTGAATTGTGGTTTTTTCAGGCTGCATGTTCCACAGCGTGGGAGGCCTGAGGAGGTTCGAGCATCCGATGGACAAGATGAGGCCGATGAACAAGATGAGGCCGATGAACAGCGGGTCGACAGCGAGGGCACCAGGTGCGGCGCCAGCTTCAACGTTGACGTCTCCAACAAGATCAAAGCCTTGCCGCGGGTCGGGAGCGCCGCCAACTGGGCCTCCACGTGGAGACCGGATGGTTCCTGCAGGTACATTAATGGGAGTCCAGATCCTCTGCGCCCGCCTCCCGTGCGCCCTCTGTGCCTGTCGTTATGCGACAAAAAACCCACGCGCTAAGCACGTGCGTTTCTCCGCTCCAGTAATAAAACCCAACTCCAACGCACACATATCGTTTCCTGCTGATCGGTCTGTTGACCGATCAGCAAGAATTCTGATCGGTCAGTAGACCGATCAGCATTCCAGCAGGATTTGCTTTATTAACTTTTTTTTTTTTTTTTTTCTTTTTTGTCCATGCCTTTTCCTGTGGAGAGAGCTCCTACTCAAAGAGTTCCAATTGCTAAAGGTCTGCTGTGCCATGGTGGAGTGAAGATCTCACTATTGCTGAACTATCCAGTGAGGGGCCTTGTTTACGAGGGAGGAACTAGTTTGAAAGACTTATCTGATGTAGTTTCCAAGTCTTGCAAGTGTCTTCAAGAGAACAATATCCCATTTAATGTTCTTATTTCTGATTCAGGCTGGAGGATCTTTCTCTTTCCCCAGGTAAACTTCTATTGATCACATGAACTTACTAGTCATATTCAAAATATAGCTCTTAGATTTATCAGTCAATAAAGAGGTATTATTTATCGTATCATTCTTGCAGTGTTATGCCGAAAAACAAGCCTTGGGCGAAGTGAGTGAGGAGATCCTAGAGACTCAAGTGAACCCTGCTGTGTGGGAGATCAGTGGGCATATGGTGCTGAAGCGCAAGAAAGACTTCGAAGAGGCAACAGAGCAATATGCTTGGAGGCTATTAGCTGAGGTCTCTCTTTCGGAGGCAAGGTTCAAAGAAGTGGAAGACTACATCTTTGGGGCCCTTGGACTAGAGGAGTCTACGAAGGAAAAGATCAAGCTGGAAGAGAAAAAGGAAACCTCATTTCAGTCATTAGCCCCTATCGATCGAGCTACTTGTAACCTTGCAGAAGGTTGCCTAGTCTTGCAGTGAGAAAGATAACATTGTAAGTTGCGTATGAAAATCCTGCTGGAATGCTGATCGGTCAGCAAGACCGATCAGCATTCCTGCTGATCGGTCTGCTGACCGATCAGCATTATGCTGATCGGTCAACAGACCGATCAGCAGGAAGCGATATGTGTGCGTTGGAGTTGGGTTTTATTACTGAAGCGGAGAAACACACGTGCTTAGCGCGTGGGTTTTTTGTCGCGTAGTGACGGGCGCAGAGGGCGCACGGGAGGCGGGCGCAGAGGATCTGGACTCCATTAATGGGGATCCCACTAATATGGTTAAAGGGATCATGCTCTGGAACAAAAAAACGGTCTAGATAATCTCCTCTGCTCCACGTGGAATACTTGAATCTGCCCGCCGTGTTGCTTGATATTATTGTTACTTATGATTGTCCTTTTCTTATGGTTACCTTTTTCTTTTTGCACTTTTAATTTATCCTTAAAATTGAAATGTAAAGCTTGACTTTTATCAATAAGATTGACCTTTGGTTACCGCGTGGGCTTCAATTGGACGGACGGTCAATTATAATTGGGCCTGTTCGATACTTTAGAGGCCCATAGAAAGTAGGAAATATTGGGATATTTGAATAATTGGAAATCCGAGGGCGTAATTGAAATGTTACCTGTCACATTCGTTGGGCACCCGAGTTCGTCACATGACGTCATCCGGATCACACCGTCCTCGCCCGCCCGTACTCGCCGTGGTCCCCACGCCCTCAGCCGGAGTCCGCATTAGCACGACTCGCGCCGCTGGTCGGGCCCACCTCCCGATGCCTTTATAAACCTTCGCCGCCCTCGCCCTCCTCCTCTCGCTCTGTATCGAGATGCAGAGCACCGACTCCGCCTCCGGCGACGCCGTGAAACCACCGCTGCTGCCACCGTCGTCAATTCCGCCGCCGCATCCTCGTCTGCCCCCGGGTTTCCGCTTCCACCCCACAGACGAGGAGCTCGTCGTCCACTATCTCAAGAAGAAGGCTGCCTCCGCCCCCCTCCCCGTCGCCATCATCACCGAGGTTGATCTCTATAAGTTCGATCCCTGGGAGCTCCCAGGTTACCCCGCCCCCTTCGTCTCTGCAATTTCCACTCGCTATTACTGTCACAGGAAAGACCAGTTTTGGGGAGCAAGATTGGTACTTCTTTAGCCCTAGGGACCGGAAGTATCCCAACGGCGGGCGGCCGAACCAGGCGGCGACGTCCGGATACTGGAAGGCCACCGGCACCGACAAACCGATACTGACCTCGGACCGGAGCCAGGTCAAGGTTGGCGTCAAGAAGGCCCTCGTCTTCTACCGCGGCAAGCCGCCGAAGGGCGTCAAGACCAACTGGATCATGCACGAGTACCGTCTCGTCGACGACCACTACCGCCACAGGAGCAGCGGACCTCCCCATGTCGCCAACAAGAAGAGGGGCGGATCGCTCCGGGTAGAACCCTAAAAATTTAATCGCACTCGATTGATTCTTGGGTGCTCGATTGATCGATTTGTCGTGTTGTGTTGTAGCTGGATGATTGGGTTTTGTGCCGCATCTACAAGAAGAGCAACACCGGCGGCATCGGCGATAGGCCCTCTTCTAAGGACGGCGGCGCGGGTGCCGCGTCGGGCGGGCAGATGGAAGAGCTCCGACCGGCGCCGACTAACTACAACGCCCTGATGGCGAACGACGAGACTTTCTTCGAGGGGCTTCTCGCCGCCGAGGTCGGCCTGGCCGCCAACCCGATCACCCACCTCGCCGCCGCGCCGCGAACCAAGCTCAACCTCACCTTCCCCTTGCGGCACCCCTTTTTCTCCCCCCCACTGGAACACCGCCTCCCCCGTCATCCCCGCCGCCGCCGATGACGGCAGCAACGACGACGACAACAACTCCAGCAGCAGTTGCAGCAATGGAAGTGCTGCTGCAAACGACGATTCCGAGCTCAAAAACCGGATGTTTCTCGACCAGATTCACCACGGCACAGCGTACCAAAACCCGATCATTCATGGCGCTTCCATCTTCCACCTGCATCCATACCAGCTCCCCAGATTAAACTGGAGCTCCTAATCGTTCACCACAATCATCCTCGACCAATTCCAGGCATCTCAAAATAGTGCACATAATCAAAGTCCAATTGTTCCAGTCCATGAACAGAGTGATCACCAGTGCCAAAGAACAGAACAGAACAAAAAAATAGTTGCATTCTTCAATAACCCTACTCGTACTGTAATTTCAGAAGATCACAATATATATAACAAAGAATTCAAGAAGATCACGAACCAAACGGGTACTGTAATTTCATAATAACAATATATATAATCGAGAATTTCACAGATGCTTTTTCTTGGATGATTCGTGTTCAGTGTCCAGACTGTGACATGAATTGAAGGTCAGCAGTCACCAGCCAGATTCTGCTAACGATCTCAATCTGCACCCAGCCAGTGACAGTGAAAGCTTGGATTGGAATATCTCCATAGAAAGTGTGGTTCAACCAGAACAAGTGTTCGTGGGGTTGACTTGGGTTCCCCAAATCGTAACCGAGGCTATGCCAATTGATGCAGTTGACTTACTTTAGATGAAATAGATAGATAGATATTTGTTAAGAGTACAGGTGAAGTGCCTCTGGGTACAGAAAGCACAAAGAGAGTGATATCCATTGATCGTGAGGAAGATGATTGGCCAAAACGAGAAGAAGAGTTAAGGTGTTGAGCTATCTTTTTCGAAATAAAAGTTTCGCGAGATCAATCTCAGGTGGGTACTATGGTACGAGGATATGTGTCCAAGGTGAAAGATTCGATAACTAGGCGAAAGTTATGGTTTAGTGGAAACAAATCGAAGAATGATATTTTCTTTGTCTAACACGAGAAAGTAAACAATAACTTTCGCCAAAAGAAGCTCGCAAGCAATGACAAAGGGTGAAGAATGGAGAAGTAGTGAGAGCTGTCAAAAAGTTGAAATTAAGGAGGAAAAACACTTTAGTATGAATTAAAGTCATTCTATTATGTCAAAATTTTGAACTATAAAATTTTATTTAAAAAAAAGGATAAATCATGGGAAATAGATTTTCTTATATTTACTAAATTATCATATACTTTAGGTGTAAACCATCCTAGTCAATTTAAAGTTTATATTCTTTAAACTTGTTTGATAAAATAATTAAACTAATGTTAGTTTAAAATGAATTAAGTTGTTGAAATGGTTGTATTTGATTTCTTTTCTATAAGTTTGAGGTTAGTTCAAGTTGTATTGAGTTTAGTTTAAATGTTATTGATTTCTCAATTTAAACTTGTTTGATTATTTAAATTTTTTATATTTTAAAATTTATTTCGTTGGTTAATGTGTTTATATTACAAGTTCGTTTGATTTTTTTAAGAATTTCTTTATCTATTTATAATTTATTAACTAAAGTGGCTTATAATTTTATTCAATGAATGTTAATAAATTGAATATATATTTATTCAAATTTATTCAGTTTAATGTGACTTTATTAAAACATGTTTATATGTTTTTCAAAAATTAACTAGAATAACCATGTCCTTATTTAGTTATAATAACTTCATTTAAGTCCCCGAAGTTATGATGCAACGGTAAGGTATTTAAGTTGTCACTCAAGCATCCGCAGAACCAGACCGATCATCCAAGATTAGTCAATGAGATTAACTGGGTTTATTTTTTTATAATAACTTCATTTAATCATAATAAGCATTTCAGTACATTGTCAATGAGAAAAAATATCCTTTGAATATGTAAAATCTTCAAATTGATATGTAGATTGTAGATAATCTAAATTTTATTGATGTCATTATTTGACATTAGTTCATCAACATACTTCCTCTGATGACATTCTACTAATCTAGTCTATAATGTTCATACTTAAACTTGAAAAAGGAAAATTCGATCTATCGAATATTTTAGTACGGTATTTGGTATATTGTATCGATACCGAAACTTGAGTAAAATATACAATTTATACGTTATTGAAAATCGATATATCAAAGTTTTGATATACCGAAATTTTAGTACAGTATCAATATCATTTTTTTGTATATTAAAATTTCAGTACAATATATGATATGAGATTTCAGTATTAATTTACCATACTAAACCAGCTCTAAATCGTAGTCATGCAAAAATCACAATTCACAAGGTTGCTCTCAGCTGCACTGTGAGCTGATGACTGAGAGGTCCGTGGGATTAGGATTACATGAGTATATAATTTTATTTCTATAGTTAAAAAGTTTTTAAATTATGTTACAAAACTCCTTATAATTGTTTTTAATCCAATAAACCTAAAAAATAGACAAACATTATTCTCTTTTAACCTATATTATAGTTATTGTAGTAATTATGGTTATAACCATATTAGTCTATTTGTGATTATAACTGGTTCTGTATGTTATATTAGTAATGAAATATAACATTATATAATGTATATCATATCGAAAATTAAAATCATATTGATAGTGTATCAAAATTTTAGTATACCAAAATTTTGGTATATTATAAATTTTAAATTTTAGTATACCAAAATTTTGGTATGTTATAAATTTTATTAGTTATAAATTTATATTAGTTATTCTTTTATTTAACATATTAAAAATTAGAAGTATTTTTAAAGATAATTTCGATGACAAACTTTTCATGTTAGATGTTATTTAAAAATTGAATGTTATAGTTAATCATTTTGTTATTTTTTTAAAAAAAATATTATATACTAGTAATTTTATAAATATTATAATTTTGTATATATTCCTATTCATTAATTTTATTTTGTAGTTTCTTCTGATCATTTGTTGTCAGAGGATGCAATTTTTGATAGTTTACTATTTGACCATGAAACTAAGTATTTTTTATTATTATTCATTATTGGAAGTGCCATTTGCATCATACTTTTACTCAGTGTGATAGCGGGATTATTTTAGAGGTACATTCGATCGCATAATGTACCTCAAGCTACAATTCCAAATGTAGCAGTCTCAAATATACCTTCTTCAATAGGGCAACAACAACATAAGATCCAGATGTTTCCTACATCTATTTACATAGAAGATCAATCGGATGAATTACCAAAAAAGTGTGTAATTTATATTGAAAACTTTCAAAATGGTTTAAGAAATTCACACTCTTTTTTGTAATCATAGTTTTGATACTAATTGTATTGACTCTGGGCTTAGATAGCATAGAATATGACCACTAAGTAGAAGAGAGTTTGTAGATATTACTTAGTGATTATATTTAGTTATTTAGTTATGTTTAACTTTGTAAACTCTTTTATTTTATAGTTTATCAGTGATTTATAAATTATCACTGATATAAATTATCATTAAGTTGAAAAAATTGATTATTATTATTATTATTATTATTATTATTATTATTAGATTCATGTGATATGTAAGGATGACATCCAAACTTAGATGTGATATGTATTGATGATATATAAAGGTGATCACATAGGCTTTGTGAGTGATATTGCATACTATTGTTGTATGAAATATGTCTCAAACTTCTCATTAGTGCAACCATTAAGTATACCATATACCATATCAAAAACTAAAATCATATCGATAGTGTATCAAAATTTTGGTATACCAAAACTTCAGTATACCGAAACTTTGATATATTCAAAATTCTATTAGTTATAAATTTATTTTAGTTATTCTTTTATTTAACATATTAAAAATTATAGGTATTTTTAAAGATAATTTGGATGACGAACTTTTCATGTTAGATGTTATTTAAAAATTGAATGTTATAATTAATCATCTTGTTATATTTTTTAAAAAATTATTGTATGCTAGTAATTTTTAAATATTATAATTTTTTATATATTCTTATACATTAATTTTATTTTGTAGTTTCATCTTGTCATTTATTGTCGGAGGTTGTAGTTTTTGGCAGTTTACAATTTGACCATGAAAATAAGTATTTTTCATTATAATCCATTATATATTGGAGGTGCTACTTGTATAGTTCTTTTACTCCGTCTGATGGCGACATTATTTTAGAGGTGCATTTGATCGCATAATACACCTCAAGCTACAACTCCAAATATAGCAATCGCAAATCTACCTTCTTCAATGAGACTAGAACAATATAAGATCTAGATGTTTCTTATATCTATTTACATAGAAAATCAGCTGGATAAATTACCGAAGAGTGCGTAATTTGCATTGAAAACTTTTAAAATGATTAAGAATTTCACACTCTTTCTTGTAAATTAGTGATTTATAAATTATTATTATGTAGGAAAATATTGGTTATTATTATTATTATTATTATTATTAGATTAATATGATATGTAAGGATGACATCTGAATTTGGATGTGATATGTATTAATGGTATATAAAAGTGATCACGTAGACTTTGTCAGTGATGTTGCATATTATTATTTTATGAAATTTGTCTTAACTTCCCATTAGTGCAACCATTAAGTATACTGTATACTATACCGAAAATTAAAATCAAATCGATAGTGTATCAAAATTTTGATAAATCGAAATTTTAGTATACCGAAATTTTGGTATGTTATAAATTCTATTAGTTATAAATTTATATTAGTTATTCTTTTATTTAAAATATTATGAATTATAAGTACTTTTAAAGATAATTTGGATGACGAACTTTTAATTTTAGATGTTATTTAAAAATTGTATGTTATAGTTAATTATCTTGTTATTTTTTAATATTTGTTATATGCTAGTAATTTTCTAAATGTTATAATTGTTTTATATATATTCTTATCATTAATTTTATTTTGTAGTTTCTTCTAGTCATTTATTGCTGGAGGTTGTAGTTTTTGACAGTTTACTGTTTGACCATGAAAATAAGTATTTTTTATTATTATCTTTTATTGGAGGTGCTACTTGTATATTACTTTTACGATAGCAGCATTATTTTAAATGTGCATTCGATCGTGTAATGCACCTCAAAATATAACTCCAAATGTAGCAATCGCAAATTTACTTTCTACAATAACATGAAATCTAGATGTTTCCTATATTTATTTATATAGAAGTTCAGTCGGATGAATTACCAGAAGAGCATGTAATTTGCATTGAAAACTTTCAAATAGTCAAGAATTTCGTGCTCTTTTTGTAATAATAGTTTGATAATATTGAGTTTTAGCTTAGATAGCAAAAAAATATAACCACTCTGTATCAGAGAGTTTGTAGATATTATTTAGTGATTATATTTAGTTTTTTAGTTATCATATTTAGTTATCTTTGTAAACTTTTTTATTTTATAATTTATCAGTAATTTATAAATTATTATTAAGTTGAAAAAAATTGGCTATGTTTATTATTATTATTATTATTATTATTATAATAAGATGCATATGATATGGATAGATGTCGTTTGAATTTGGATGTGATATATATTGATGATATATAAAGGTGATCACATAGACTTTGTAGGTGATATTGTATATTATTATTGTATGAAATATGTCTCAACTTCCCGTTAGTGCAACTATTAAGTATGTCATATCTAAAACTAAAATTACATCGAGAGTTAATACAAATTTTGATATACCGAAACTTCAATATATTGAAATTTTGATATGTTATAATTTCTATTAGTTATAAATTTATACTAGTTATTCTTTTATTTAACATATTAAAAATTATTGGTATTTTTAAAGATAATTTGGATGACGAACTTTTTATATTAGATGTTGTTTAAAAATTGCATGTTATAGTTAATTATCTTGTTATATTTTTAATTGCAATATTATAGTAATTCTCTAAATGTTATAATTTTTTTATATATTCTTATAAATTAAATTTATTTTATAGTTTCTTCTAGTTATTTATTGAGTAATTTTTGGTAATTTAATGTTTTACCATGAAATTAAGTATTTTTCATTATTATTCATTATTGGAGGTACTACTTGCATAGTAATTTTACTTAGTGTGATAGCGACATTATTTTAGAGGTGCATTCGATCGTTTAATGCACCTCAAGTTACATCTCCAAATGTAGCAGCCGCAAATCTATCTTCTTCAACATATCTATAACAACATGAGAATTAGATGTTTCCTATATCTACTTACATAGAAGATCATCAGATGAATTATTAGAAGAGTATGTAATTTGCATTGTAGAATTCAAACTATACATCAAGTGAGGTTTTGGTTTGGCTAAATGGATAGCCTAAATCGTGGTCGAGTTGTGGACCATAAGAAAGATGCTTCTCTTAGCCAATTGCTCTCTCATAGCTGTTGAATATGAATTCAATCATATCCTAGTGGAATTGTAAAGAAATAAAGAAAATAATCTAAATTTTCAGTACAAGGTATTTGATCCTGTTCGAGAGTTGAGTCGACCGACGCTGGGGACGTGGCGCTCTCTGCTGACTCCGCGTAGACTCTGGGCTGACGTGGACTCCAGTGAACCTGCAGCAAAATCGAGCCAGGAAGGGGATCTCGGCGACGACCCTCCGACGCTCAAGTCAGGCGAGAAGAAATCGAAGCAGAGTAACGAGGCCAAGAGCTACAGTAGATGAGAATGCATACCTCCGTCGAAGTCTGGGGGTCCTTATATAGAATTCTTGGGAGGCGCATGCATGCTTCTCGAGGTATGCACGCTTCCCAAGACATACCTCAAAATGGATGTGTCAGAAAAGTACGTCTGACGCCATACCGCAACCATCCCAGCATATCTCTGACATGACAATGGAAACTTCCACCATACGATTCTCTGTCCGGTCCGACCGCCGACCATGCTGTTCGTCGGTGGCACATGTCTCGAGAAGGATGTCACCAGCTGTCCCTTCGTCCTCTTCTGCACCTTTTGTCTGTTGCTAGCTCGACCGGGAGAGATGCTTGGACCCACTACCGTCCGGGAGGGGACATGTATTGGACCGAGCGGGAAGGCTGCTCGGCCACATACTCGGACGGGAATGTCTTCGTTGATCCGCAGCTCGTCCGATCGAACAGGCCGCCCAGTGCCTCAACTTTCTTAGGCGGACTCGTGAGCGTCGGAAACCCGACCCACTGTCGAGCTGTTTCTGCGCCGCTCCGGGCGCGGTCGTGGCCGATCAGCCAGGTGGCATTTCGATCGACCAAACCTTTAGGTTGACTATTTTGACTTTGACCTCCACGTGTCATTGGCCTTTATCCCGCACAGGACTCCACTCTTACTACCGGATCACGTGCCTCCCCCTCAAGTCTAGTCGAGGGAGGCTGCAGTCCGACTGACTGGACTATTAGCCAGATGGCACGGCGGCCGCTCTATCGCTAATGTGAATGTTTATCCGATCAGGCACTATGCAGGTGCAATGCCGCTCGGCAGCATGCCCGCTAGAACTTGGAAGGTTTTGCTCGTCGTTGCTTGCCTTGCTGACCCAACGTCGGTCAAGGCTGACGTCCTTAGGATCTCCTCGGAATTCGTGTAAATCCTCGCCATTAATCCTGAGCACGCAACCACACCTGTGTAATGGAGCTCATTAAATGCGCCTTGTGAGTAGATGCCACGTGTCCATGCAGCCATCACCGCCTGCTCGCACTGTCAGGGCTGATGTGACCTTTGGCCCTTCGAATTTAACAGTTAGATTTGCTCCTCGGATCTCGTGACCTAGATCGGACGGCTCCAGTCGGTCGGGCCCAACCTTTATAAGGCCGTCTCCCCTTCCTTCACCGCTTCCGCATCCTCGTTCTCGTGCATCCGAAGGCTCCCGTCTACGTTCAGTGCTCCGGCGAACTCGTTTTCAGCACTCCGGCCCCTCGCCTCCTCCTTTGATCATCCTTTTCTCTGTAAGGCCTCTTCGCTCCCTTGCTTCTGTTGGGACCGAAAAGTAGCTAGAGGGGGGTGAATAGCTCGTCGCGTGCTTCGTGGTTAGCGTTGTTTGTTTCTTCAAAGATGTGCAGCGGAAATGTACAACGAAACAAAATACAACGCTAACAAATAGATTTTACTTGGTATCCACCTCACAAGAGGTGACTAATCCAAGGATCCACACACTCACGCACCCTCCCCTATGAAACACACTCCTCTACGGTAACTACCGAAGGCGGAGAAGTCTTTACAAACTCTCAATACAAGAAGAAAGGAAAGGATATGAAATACAAACAAAAGCTTACAATAAACCCTAACTCTAACTTCTCTTCTTGCTTTTGATCCGCCTCTTGACTTGGAAGAACCTCCAAGAATCTTCAAGAACTGGCGATCTGAACTTGAGAGATTGCTGTAGAGTCACTGGTGAAGATCGGAGATGAATCGTGTCAGCACTACTGAAGGAAACGCTCGCCTGCATCTAAATACGACGCCAACGGTCGGATCTCGATCAATTGGATTGCTCCCAATCTATCGGGGAGGCTTTGGATCGATCAACCGATCGATCCAGAGTGCCTCTGTGCTCTCTGGAATAGCCTGGATCGATCGACTGATCGATCCAGGGCTTATCGCGCACAAACAGCAGCTCCCAATCGATCCACTGATCGATTGGGACCTCTGGATCGATCCACGGATCGATCAAAAGGGGTTCTGTTTGTGGGGACTCACCTGATCGATCAGCTGATCGATCCAGATCTGCTGGATCGATCGGCTGATCGATCCAGATCTGCAAGATCGATCGGCTGATCGATCCAGATCTGCTGGATCAATCAGCTGATCAATCCAGATCTTGGTTTTTACCCAAAAGCAAGTCCAAAGCCCTCTAAACCAACATCCAGTCAACCATGACTTGTTGGTACATAAAACCTAGAATCCGGTCACCCTTGACCAGCTAGGACTCTCTCACCAAGTGTTTGGTCAATCCCTTTTACCCACTTGGACTTTTCTCCTCTTGCCAAGTATCCGGTCAATACCTTTGACCTACTTGGACTTTCACCAGATGTCTGGTCAACCTTGACCCATCTGGATTTCCCCGTGCCTGGCTTCACTCACTAGGACTTCCCTTCTGCCTAGCTTCACTAACTTGGATTTATCTTCTGCCTGGCTTCACTCACTAGGTCTTCTCATCTGTCTGGCTTCACTCACCAGGACTTTCACCTAGCTTCACTCACTAGGATTTCCTTCTGTCTGGCTTCACTCACCAGGACTTTCACCTAGCTTCACTCACTAGGATTTTCAGTCAAGTATCCAGTCAACCTTGACGTACTTGACTCTCCTTCACAATCTTCCCACATGAACAATTGCACCTGCAATGTTCATGTGTTGTCTACAAGTATTGTCAAACATCAAAACCAAATCATCAAGACTCGAGCTTGACTCACTTCAAGCCCAGTCAAACAGGTTAACCTTGACCTAGGGAATATTGCACCAACAATCTCCCCCTTTTTGATGTTTGACAATACCACATGTTAAGTTAGGAAATTAGGCTAATCCCATAGCCTCAACTCCCTTCATGCCAATATCTGAATGATGGTTCCCTCCATTCTTCTCCTTTTCTAGAGGGCAAATTCCCCCTTTAGGTACTGAAGGCCTAACTTAACCATGCATTCTCCCCCTATTGGCACACATCATAAACACGCCCCCATCTTTGGGCACACATCAACCACAACCTCTACCCCTGAAGAGTTGCTTATCGTTGTTCATAACTTCACTCGTTGTGATCAACACGATAATAAATATCCCATACCCTTCATTATCATCAATGCTCACCCTTGAGCATTAACCACTTGAATAACCCAAATGAAGGTCCCATACCCTTCATTTTTTTATCAAATGCTCATCCATGAGCAAAACCCACTTAAACAATGAGGATATCCACTCCCCATTAATTTCAATGCCCAACCTTGAGCATTTTCTCTAAAAGAAGGTTAACCACCTCCCAAGGTGTATGAAAAATAATTTTCATGTCCTTAAAGAGTAACTCCCCCTAAAGACATGGTCGTACCTTCTGTCATTGCACCAACAATGACTTGGAATCCCTAAACCTTTAGGAAGCCTAAATTTAGAAGTTTTGAGGTTCAAACATTCAATATTGAAACCAAACCTCAACCTAAAACTTTAATTTAGTCTTCCCCAACCAATCCATCTTTGTTTTCAACATGAAAATACCTTTTTTATGTATACAAATGTATTTTGATGGGTTTGGAATGATTACCTTGACTAAACCTGGTTTGAAATGCTGAAATCAGGCTTTCCCAGCCAAAATCAGCTTCCTCAATCGATTGGAGTTGGGTCCCAATCGATTGAACTGCTTTGAATCGATCCACTGATCGATTCAGCCAGTCTGGATCGATCGACTGATCGATCCAACCAGCTTCTGCTCGCGAGAATAGCCTTCTCAAACGATCGGCCGATCGATTGAGACACTCCAATCGATCGGGTGATCGATTGGAGTTCTGATAGTTGCTGAAATTCCATTTCAGTCAACTTCAGAAACCCCTAGAAAAATCTACAAAAATCCAAAATTTGTGAAAATTTGTGTAGACATTATTTAGGGCATATATTATCATGGAAAAATAATTTTATAAGAAAATACTTCATATTTTCCAAGATTGACACAAACTAGAGAACTTGCAAAAACTTTAGTGTTTTCTTCTAGTTTGTGCTCAACTATTCAATGATGATTACTATCAAAAGATAATCTTCATCAAGGTTTGCCAAAAACATTTTAAAATGATTTTCAAAACCAATATCCCACTATGTTCCTTGGGCTTAATGCACATGACTTGTACATTAGCTTTCCCAACGATGGGAAAATACATACCTATGTGTTTTGATGAACTTAGAACTCAAAAGAATGTACTAAATCAACATCTTGAGTTTTTTTCATCATCCTAACATCTCACTTGTATCTAATGTGCACTAAACCACATACAAGTCACCTTATGAGTCTTTGTGAGATGTAAAGTTTGGTTTTGCCCTAATCTAGGGATCATGCATATCTATCTAGGTATTTTTGAATACTAAACATTCATCAATGATGTTACTTGTTAATTAATACCATTAGTCCTTAATAAACAAGGAATTCAAATGATGCATGATGATGTTATGACATACATCAAAAAGAAATAATTTTCAAAAGAAAATTTCTTATAACTATATGAAGTATGGATGACATGACATGATATTTTTGTGTTTTTCATAATAAGGCATGAGTGCAAACACAAATAAATAAATATGATGTCATGGCATTTGATGGGCAAACAAAGCATGACAAGTTAGCATAGATAAAATACCTAGATTACCTACTTAAGTATTCTTAACCCCATAGCTAATTTTAAATCTAACCTAGATTGCCCAAAGTGCTTCAAGACAATGCCAAAGTCTAAATTGACATTTCTAATTCTCTTGATTAATTTATGCCAATTGAAATTAATCATATTCCTCAAGTGTTGGCATATTTCATTTTCCCACAAGAGTAGCACTTTAAATTAAGGCCCGGATTGCCTTTAGTCTCTTAAGAACATACCAAACTCCCAACTTGGTAGTTCTTATGATTTTCCTAAATTGTGTCAATTAAGATTAAAATCACTATTTCCAAAATTTGGTACATTTTACTCTTCCAAGGAGTAAAAGATATATCTATTTCATTTTCAAAGGTTAATAATAACCTTGAAAATGCTCCTTGAGTGTCAACTTCAACATGATTAGGTTAACTACCCTTTCACTTAGAATTGACACTCTCTAACCCATCTATGGGGTAGAGAAGATGCTCCTAGGAACCCAAAACCTATTGGTGCTCCTTGGATGCTCTAGGTACTCACTAGGGATGACCTCCCTAGATACCTTCCTAGTGACATTGTTTGGCTTCTTGGAAGCCTTTGTCACATTTTCTAGGTCAACCCTAGGAATTGCTTCCCTTGTGACCTTCTTTATGACTTTCTTGAACTTCTTAGAAGTCTTAGTCACATTTGTTGCAAAAATACTCTTAGGGATGACCTCCCTAGTATTCTTTACTTGACCACTAAACCTAGGGTTTGTTCCATAACTATATGGAACTCTATGATAAGTAGGTACATCCTTTTTGATTTTAGGTTTGTATCCCAAACCTCTATGACCCTTGGATGACCCTTGTTGTCCTAAACCTAGATTTTGACTCTTGGACCCTTGTGTCATATTTGTTATTTTTCGAAGAGTCCTCTCTAATTTGTCAAGTCTTGACCTCAAGACTTGATTTTCCTTCCACAATTCTTCACCCTTAGGTTTTTCACTAAAACCTTAATTTTTCTTCTTCTTAGGCAAATACCTAGAATCCTTAGGGTTCTTGCCTAAATTCCTATCTACCTTTCTAGGCCTAGGTTGAGAGGTTTTAGCATGATAAGCTACATGATTTTCCTTAATCTTATCATGCCTTCTATTTTCATGGTAAATAACATTAAAATGATATAGATTAGAACTATCATGCTTTTTACCATTATTAAAGGGGGTAGGTTCAAGGAACGATACCTTCCTTTTTACCTTGGAGGCTCCCCCTTGAATTGTGCTTCCTCCTTGAGTCTTGACCACCTTCTTCCCCTTAGGGCATTAGCTTTGGTAATGCCCCTTTTGATTGCAAGAGAAGCACACAATGCACTCCTTCCTCCTCTTTGTTCTGGGAGTGGTCTCCTTAGGCTTCTCCTTGCCCTTTTATGCCACTTGACCCTTCTTCTTGACCAATTTAGGGCATTTGCTCTTGTAATGTCCCTGTTCCCTACATTCAAAGCATATGATATGATTTTTATTATTAAATGAACTATTTATACCTTCTTGTGTAGGGGTGGCTTCTTCTCCTTTGGATCCGGATGCGGAGGCTTCCTCTTGATCCGATGATGATTCTCCTCCAATAGATATGTCTTGATTTGTGGAGGTGAAAGCTTCTTCATCCTCTTCTCTTCTTGACCCGGATGTGGAGACTTCTCCTTCTACTTGATCCGGTGTCACCAAAAGTTGCTCCCCCTCAATCCTAGAGGTGGAGATTTCTTCATCTTCATCTTGTACATGGAACAAGGAGTATGCTCCCTCCTTGCCCTCTTCATTGCATCCCTTTGAAGATGAAGCTTCTTCTTGGACTTCTTCTTCGAAAGTTGAGCATCTCTCAACTTCGGAGTCCTCCTCTTGGTCTTGATCCAATGAGTCATCCTCTTTGGATTCCTCTTGATTCGGTACAGTGGAGGGGATCTCATGGATTGATGCCAATTTTCTCCAAAGCTCCTTGGCATCCTTGAACTCTCCAATTTTTTCAAGAATGTGGCTAGGCAATAGATTGACCAAAAGCTTGGTCACTTTATCATTGGCCTCACATCTTTGGATTTGCTCTTGGCTCCAATTGCTTTTCTTGAGGACTTTGCCCTTTGAATTTCTTGGAGCCTCGAAGTCTTCCATTAGAGAAAACCATTGCTCTATCTCCACCATTAAGAAGTTTTCGATCCTTGATTTCCAAAGATCGAAGCTAGTAGATGTGTACGGTGGATCCACCCTTGTGTCAAATCTAAGTCCATCTTGGAATTGCATATTGAAGTTGAGCTTCTTGAATTCTTTGACTTTGATGAATTTGCTCCAACTTCTTCACCCTCTAGCTTTGCTTGTTTTGTTTGCCCCTTCCGGCGATGATTCCGGTGAAGAGCGGTCTCGCTCTGATACCACTTGTTGGGACCGAAAAGTAGCTAGAGGGAGGGGGAGGGGGTGAATAGCTCGTTGCGTGCTTCGTGGTTGGCGTTGCTTGTTTCTTCAAAGATGTGCAGCGAAAATGTACAACGAAACAAAATACAACACTAACAAATAGATTTTACTTGGTATCTACCTCACAAGAGGTGACTAATCCAAGGATCTACACACTCACGCACCCTCCACTATAAAACACACTCCTCTACGGTAACTACCGAAGGCAGAGAAGCCTTTACAAACTCTCAATACAAGAAGAAAGGAAATGATATGAAATACAAGCAAAAGCTTACAATAAACCCTAACCCTAACTTCTCTTCTTGCTTTTGATCCGCCTCTTGACTTGGAAGAACCTCCAAGAATCTTCAAGAACTGGCGATCTGAACTTGAGAGAGAGCTGTGGAGTCACTGGTGAAGATCGGAGATGAATCATGTCAGCACTACTGAAGGAAACGCTCGCATGCATCTAAATACGATGCCAACGGTCGGATCCCGATCGATTGGATTACTCCCAATCGATCGGGGAGGCTTTGGATCGATCAGTCGATCAATCCAGAGTGCCTTTGTGCTCTCTGGAATAGCCTGGATTGATCGGCTGATCGATCCAGGGCTTATCGCGCACAAACATCAGCTCCCAATCGATCCACTGATCGATTGGGACCTCTGAATCGATCCACGGATCGATCCAAAGGGGTTCTGTTCGTGGGGACTCACCCGATCGATCAGCTGATCGATTGGGCATGATCCAATCGATCGGCTGATCGATCCAGATCTGCTGGATCAATCGGCTGATCAATCCAGATCTTGGTTTTTGCCCAAAAGCAAGTCCAAAGCCCTCTAAACCAACATCCAGTCAACTATGACTTGTTGGTACATAAAACCTAGCCTCCGGTCACCCTTGACCAGCTAGGACTCTCTTACCAAGTATCTGGTCAATCCCTTTGACCCACTTGGACTTTTCTCCTCTTGCCAAGTATGCGGTCAATCCCTTTGACCTACTTGGACTTTCACCAAATGTCTGGTCAACCTTAACCCATCTGGATTTCCCCGTGCCTGACTTCACTCACCAGGACTTCTCTTCTGTCTAGCTTCACTCATTAGGATTTCTCTTCTGCCTGGCTTCACTCACTAGGTCTTCTCATCTGCCTGACTTCACTCACCAGGACTTTCACCTAGCTTCACTCACTAAGGTTTTCTTCTGCCTGGCTTCACTCACCAGGACTTTCACCTAACTTCACTCACTAGGATTTTCAGACAAGTATCCAATCAACCTTGACCTACTTGACTCTCCTTCACAATCTCCCCACATGAACAATTGCACCTGCAATGTTCATGTGTTGTCTACAAGTATTGTCAAATATCGAAACCAAATCATCAAGACTCGAGCTTGACTCACTTCAAGCCCAGTCAAACAGGTCAACCTTGACCTAGGGAATATTGCACCAACAGCTTCTTCGTTCTTTCACGTTTTTCTTTGTACTCTAGCGGTGTCTGTGCTCCTTTGGCACTGTTCCGATTATCCCCTTTATCGACTCTTCCGCCTTTTCTTTTCTTACTGTTTCAACAATTGCTAGCTCGTCACAACCGTCTGACCCTGCTCCCTGCCTCTGGTATACTACCATGGAGAGCCGATTTGATGCAGGTGACGCGGTGAGCTTCGTCCGCACCTTCGAACTTCCCCCTGACCATAAATTAATATTAGCTTCTCCGTCTGATCGGCCTCATGATCCGCCGACCGGCACTACTTGTTTCTTCTGAGACCAGTTTGTAGCTGGTCTGCGTTTTCCCCTACATCCGTTCGTCATTGAAGTATGCAATTATTTTCGCCTCCCGCTCGGCCAACTCGTTCCAAACTCATTTTGATTGCTGTGTGGCGTAGTTGTCTTATTTAGGCTGCACGACATCCCTTTAGTTCCCAAGGTTTTCCATTACTTCTACTATCCCAAACAGTCCGAGAGGGGTACTTTCCTTTTCCAGTCTCGGATCGACCTTGTCTTCTTCGACAAAATGTCCACCTCTAATAAACACTGGAAAGAATACTTTTCTTTCTGCGTTTGCCCGAGTCGCCGCCCTTCCGAACCAAGTGGCAGACCGTCGTACCCTCTCCACCAGAGCTCGGTAAATACAAGAGTCAGCCGGCCTACCTTCACGCAGCCAACATGTTGGCCGACCAAAAGTTCAACATCCACGAATTGCTCTGCGAGGGCGTGTTATACATGTTCGGGCTGAGTCTGATCCGCTCGAAACTTCCGAGCAGCATGGGTAAGAGCTTTCTTGATCCCTTTTTTCCTTTTGATCTAATTGATTTGTTTTCCCTTTCTGCAGCTGACATCATGATGCACGCTCGTGCTACCGAGCAGATGAGGTTGAGGGCCGCCGAGATTGAAGTGGTTGTTGCTAAGGAGATGGCCGACCTTGGCATTGCGCCGGTCGGCTCACACGAAGGTGAGGGCGGCGAAGCACCTACTGCTATCGGTGGATCGACCGTTTGGATTTCTGCAACTGAAGCGGTGGGCGATGCTACTTCGTCCGCTAGACATTCCTCTACTCAAGACGAGGACGTGGAGCGCTTGGCCGAGGACGCTCCTTTGGTGATCCGCAAACGGTGCCGGACGGAGATACCTGCCCAGTCGGCTACACCTGCGGAACATGTGTCTGAGTAGGTTGGCGTTCCTTCCGTAGGGGTTGACCTGACTCCGACTTCGATCGAAGCAATTTCCTCGAATTGAACTCTTTCACAGCTTGATCTACCGGTAGATCCTATTGAAGCGCAACCAGTCAGTTCTCTGCCATCGGCCCGTCGACGTATACGGCACTCCGGCATCACTTTTGCTCTGACCGACCAGTCCTCTGGTCCTTCAGGTTCAACTCAGTCTGCTCTGAACGACCGCCAAGTGGTTAAGGTCATCCTGCACCTACCAACAGAAGAGTTCCTTCTAGCAACTGACCGACCCACAATTCCAGAGCATCAGATCACCATCCGTGGACCGCTTGCCAAAGTATGGGAGGATGCGAGGGCCCGTGTTGCCCTGATGACCCCCGGTCAGCTCGGCGACAACCATCTACAGCAAGCCACCGGTGTATGCCTCCTCAACCTCCCTTTACATTATTATTTTGCTTGGCTTTTAAAGTTATTTTATTTGAGTGCAGAGCTAGGTGGAGAGCATCGCAGTCAGCAATCGCTTGGCGATGTTGGAGGAAGAGTTGAAGAAACTTAAGATTTCCGGGGGAGGCCCGACCCAGGGGCCTTCACCTGCTGAGTTGAAGGTCGAGCTGGTCAAGACAAAGAGACTCCTGGAAGATGAGCGACATAAATCCTCTGGACTGGAAACCATGGTGGCTCGGCTTGAAGCCAGAGTCCAGTCACATGATCAGGAGATCAAGCTGGCGACTACAAGGAAGGACAAGGTCATTGCTGATCTAGACGCAAAAAATGTTGAGGCCCGGGCACTGGAGCAACGTGTCCAGGAATTGGTTGACCTGTTGGCCGCCGAACAGAAAAGCCGATCAGTGGAGTAGACTGAAATCCAAGGAAAACTGAAGAATCTCCAAGACATTCTCGAAGCTTCTTGAGCCGCCCTCAAAGAGTATCAAGACGGCGAATCGGGTCACCTTGCTGTGATGAGGCAAACTTATATCCGCTCAGACGATTTTGCCCAGAGGGTATGTGACCGACTCGTTATTGCCTTTGAGGAAGCCATTAATTCTACGACGGCTTATCTGAAGGGTAAGGGTCACCTTTTTGAAGCGACGGCTATCCCGCCTAAGGACCTGGCCGGGCTACTCGATGTCATCCCTGACTCGATCTTTGATTATCTGGAGTGAGGAGGGCTAATCATTTTGTAAGTTGTTGATGTATGTCAGCCGTCCGACGGGAACTTTTCAATGAAAAATTAGTTTTTCCGTGTCTACTCTTGTCATTAATTGATTGCTTATGTCCGAGCGGGATACTTGACCTTAATTTCTGATAAGTCCCAGGATAGCAACACCTGGATATGGCACCGCCGCTTGCCACTACTCGGTGATTTAGAGCTTCTTTCGATCGGCTATTCATGCTTGCCGAATCGACCCTTAGGTTGTCGTTCAACGGACTTCGGCTCGGGGGTTCTATAGTTGTCAGTTCGACTCTAGAGTTTAACGCCGCCACTCGACGGTCTTCCGAGCGGGGTATTTATGGTCGCTGCTTCGACCCTAGAGTTTGACGTCGTTGCTCGACGGTATTCAGGCCGGGGGGTTTATAGTCGCCGGTTAGACTCTAGAGTTTAACGTCGCCGCTCGACGGTCTTTAGGCCGGGGGGTTTATAGTTGCCGGTTCGACTTTAGAGTTTAACGTCACCGCTCGCCACTAGTAAAAACTTCCGCTGTCCGGTCGCCATGGGGAAGAGTCCTACAATATCCATGCCCCACTGGTCGAACGGGCAGGATACTGCAGAAGCCTTCTGTAGGATCGAAAAGAATTTAGATATCTCCACAATAGCATGATATTGTCCACTTTGGGCTTAAGCCCTCATGGTTTTGCTCTTGGGTTCTACCCAAAAGGCCTCATGCCAATGGAGATATCTTTTCTCTTATAAACCCATTATCTTTTCCATGTGTTTTCAATATGGGACTATGTTTGCAACCTTGCAACCCCAACAATCCCCCCCTCAAACAAAGGACCATAGACTTCCCACGTCCGATCCTCGAACCACCAGGTCTTCCTGCCCCTCGGTCCACCCGACCTACTAGGACTTCATTGCCTAGTTGCAACTAGGATTTTCTGCCTGGTGTCTGGTCCTCTTGATCCGAACATAGGAGCCCTCACTTTCTTTGTTCGAGGTCAATATTGTACCCATATGGCTCAATCAGACCATAGCTTTTGTGCACAGTCGGTGGTTAAACCTTCTGGTAGTCCGGGCTCTGATACCAATTGTAGGATTGAAAAGAATTTAGATATCTCCACAATTGCATGATATTGTCCACTTTGGGCTTAAGTCCTCATGGTTTTGCTCTTGGGTTCTACCCAAAAGGCCTCATGCCAATGGAGATATCTTTTCTCTTATAAACTCATGATCTTTTTCATCTGTTTTCAATATAGGACTATGTTTGCAACCTTGTAACCCCAACACCTTCATCTCCTCCGTCGGCCGATGGGAGAAGTTGTGATATCTCTGACAGGAAAGGCAAGTTGCGACGGTCCGAGCGGCATCTTCCTGGAGGGTTGGCCAAAAATATCCGACTAGCAGGATCTTCTTTGCTAACGACCGGCCGCCCGGGTGTCCTCCGCAGGATCCTTGATGCACTTCCTTTAGTATATATTCCGTATCTTCCGAGCTGACACACTTTAGTAGTGGACGGGAGAAAGCCTTCTTGTAGAGCTGGTCCTCGATGAGGGTGAACCGGCTCGCTCTCATTCTTAGCAACTGTGCCTCAGCCCGATCGGACGGAGCAGTTCCTGATCACAAAAATTCCACTATGGCCGTCCTCCAGTCGCTTGGGAACGCGAGGCCCTCCATCCTGTCAATGTGCGCCACTAAGGATACCTGCTCGATCGGTTGCTGGGTATCGATCGGTGTTATCGAACTCGCCAGCTTTGCCAACCCATCTGCCGCCTGATTCTCCGCTCAGGGGATCTTCTGTATGACCACCTCACCGAAGTTGGTTTTGAGCTTGTCGAAGGCCTCCGTGTACAACTTCAGCCTTGTGTTGTTTATCTCGAAGGTTCCCAGGAACTGCTCAGCGGCCCACTGTGAGTCTGAATAAATTAACACCTTATTGGCTCCTACATGCCGAGCGGCCTGCAATCCGGCTATGAGGGTCTCATACTCTGCCTCGTTGTTGGTTGTACAGTAATCCAACCGAACGGACAGATGCATCCGCTCTTCTTACGGTGAAATCATCAGAAGGCCGATGCTGCTTCCCTGCCGCGTGGCCGACCTGTCCACGTACACCCTCCAAGTGGCTTCGGGCTTGGGGTTCTATACTTCGGTGATGAAATACGCCAAGGATTGCGCCTTAATTACCGTTCAGGGCTGGTATTGTATGTCGAACTCGCTGAGCTCAGTTGTCCATTTGATCAATCGTCCGGATGCCTCGGGATTGAGAAGTACTCTCCCCAAAGGGTTGTTCGTCATGACGACGATTGTGTGTGCGAGAAAGTAGGGTTGGAGTCTCCGAGCGACGAGAACTAACGCGAAGGCAAGCTTCTCGAGACCAGTGTAGCGGGATTCAGCGTCCTTTAGAATGTGACTTAGAAAATACACAGGTTGTTCTCCGCCGTCCGACCTTACCAATGCCGAGCCAACAGCATGCTCGGTCGAGGATAAGTATATGCGGAGCGGCTCGCCGCTAGTCGGCTTGGCTAACACAGGTAAAGAGTTCAGATAAACCTTCAAAGCTTCGAACGCCCGGTCGTATTCTTCGTCCCACTGGAATTTGGTGGCTCGACGAAGAATCTTGAAAAAGGGCAAGCTCCGGTCAGCCGTTTTGGAGATGAACCGCGAGAGAGCCGTTATCCGACTGGTAAGGCGTTGTACCTCCTTCAAATTTCTGGGAGGTGGCATGTCCCGCAATGCCCTTACCTTGCTGGGGTTTGCCTCTATGCCCCGCTCGGTGACGATATAGCCCAAAAAGTGACCCTCTTTGTTCCGAAGAGACACTTCTGAGGATTTAGCTTGACTCCGTACATCCTCAGTGTATGGAAGGTCTTCTCTATATCTGCACAAAGGTTGACAGCTCGGTGTGATTTAATAAGGATGTCATCCACATATACCTCCAAGTTCCGCCCGATCTGCTTTCGGAACACCTTGTTCATGAGACGATGATATGTGACGCCGAAGTTCTTTAGTCCGAATGACATCACATTGTAGTAGTAGGCGCTGTCTGCCGTGATGAAACTTACTTTCTCTTGATCATCCTTGGCGAGCGGGACTTGGTGGTATCCCTGATAAGCATCCAACATGCATATCAGTTCGCATCCTGCAGTTGAGTCCACCATTTGGTCGATTCGGGGTAGAGGGTAAAGTCTTTTGGGCACGCCTTATTCAAATCTCGAAAGTCGATGCAGACCCTCCACTTATTACCTGGCTTGGAGATCAGAACCACGTTCGCGAGCCAGCTCAGGAATTGCACCTCCCGTATATGGCCGGCCTCCAGGAGCTTCTCGATTTTCGCCCGGATGATAACGTTCTGCTCAGCGCTGAAGTCCCTCTTCCTTTGCTTCACCAGCCGCGCGTCCGGCAGGACATGGAGTTCGTGCTGCGCAACGCTCAGCGAGATGCCCGGTAGCTCGTGTGTTGACCACGCAAAGACATCGTGATTACATTGCAGGCACTTGATCAATTCTTCCTTCTGGCCCGCTTCCAGGTCGGATGCAATGAATGTGGTGGCCCCCGGTCAGCCATCATGGATCTGAACCTCTTCTTTTTCTTCATAAACTAAAGTTGGAGGCTTTTCAGTTATGGCGTTTACCTCCAGCCGCGGTGTTTTCTGAGCGGACCTTGACTCTGCTCGGACCAACTCCACATAGCATCGTCGAGCGACCAGCTGATCTCTCCTAACTAGGGCTGTAAATGAGCCGAGCCGAGCCGAATTTTGGGGTGTTCAAGCTTGTTTGATAAGATAATCGAGCCGAGCCGAGCTTAAAATGAACCAAGATTTTGAAATGAGTGTTCAAGGTTGGCTTGGTTTATTTTTTATGAGCTTGAGCTTGGTTCGTTTAGATGTTATCAAACTCTCAATTCAAGCTTGGCTTGGGCTTGGTTCGAGCTTGGCTTGAGTTTGGTTCGTTTAGATGTTATCAAGCTCTCAATTCAGGCTTGTTTGATTGTTTAAAACTTTTAATTGTTTAATTAGTTATTAAGATTGATAATTTAAATTTATTTATTTTATTTTATTATTTATTTAGCATATTGAAAGAGTTTTATTAATAAATATGGTTCGTGAACTGTTCAAGATTGTTTGTTTAGCTTAACGAGTTGTTCAAACTTGTTTGTTTAATTAATCTTATGTATATTGAACGAACATAAACAAGCTCTTACCAAGCCGAACACCAAGTTTGTTCACGAACGCTTGGTTCATTTACAGCCCTACCCCTAACTTCGCCCACCTTGTCTTCCACGGGGAATTTGATCTTCTGACAAAAGGTTAAGACGACCGCCCGGAACTCATTGAGAGCCGGTCGGCCAAGTATCACGTTGTAGGAGGATGGGACGTCGACCACAATGAAGTTGGAGGTCCGCGTCCTTCGAAGCGGTTCTTCTCCTAGCGATATAACAGTCGGGTCTGGTCGACCGGCAGAACCTCGTTGTCGGTGAATCCATATAACGGAGTTGTCATTGGAAGCAGCTCGGCTTGGTCAAGTTGAAGTTGGTCGAATACCTTCTTGAAAATAATATTGACCGAGCTCCCTGTGTCAATAAATATGTGGTAAATAGTATAATTTGCTATTACCGCTCGGATGATGAAGGCGTCGTCGTGCGGCACTTCGACCCCTTCTAAGTCTCTGGGCCCGAAGCTGATCTCGGGTCCTTGTGCCCGCTCCTGGCTGTAGCCGACCGCATGGATCCTGAGCTGCCGAGCGTGGGCCTTCCTTGCGCGGTTGGAGTCACCGCCTATCGCCCCACCGGCAATGATGCTGATCTCGCCCCGAGCAATGTTGCTCCTATTTTCTTCCTCTCGGGCGGAGAGTCTCATTCGCTCCTGCGAGGCTTGGGGATTGACCCTCGACTGATAATGCTGTTGCCGCTCGGGGGACTCCCTAGCCACCCGTCGCCCGATACTCTGGTGTCGATGTTGTCGATCTGGCGGGTGAGCAATCGGGCCGAGACTTCGACAGTCACGGGTGTTGTGGGTTGCTGACTGGTGAAGCGAACAAAACATGGGAGTCCATACCTTTCCTTTTTGCTTGGGTCGATCGGCCACCACATGTTGGACGACGTGCGGCCTTGCCTCCTGATGTGGGTGCGCTCCCTCAGCGCGGGGTCCCCTTGGGGGTTGATGACTGGTCGACAGTCTTTGCTCGGTCGGAGCTGAAGGCTCAGGTGGTGCTTCTTTCCTCCTGGCCACTTGAGCTTCTTCCACGTTGATATATTCTTTTGCCTTCTTCAGCATGTGGTCGTAGTCGCGGGGTGACTTTCAGATGAGCGAGCGAAAGAAGTCACCGTCGACTAAACCCTGAGTGAAGGCATGCATCATTGTCTCGGATGAGACCATGGGGATATCCATGGCTGCCTAGTTGAAACGCTGGATGTAGGTTCGAAGGCTCTCTCTCGACCCTTGCTTTATGGAAAATAAGCTGACGCTGGTCTTCTGATAACGTTGGCTGCTGGCAAAGTGGTGGAGAAACGTCGTTCGGAAGTCCTTGAAGCTTCGTATCGATCCGTTTGGCAGCCTCCGTAACCAGCGTTGTGCGGAGCCGGACAGGGTGGTGAGGAAGACCCTGCATTTGACTCCGTCGGTGTATTGATGTAGAGTGGCGGCATTGTTGAACTTACCGAGATGGTCGTCCGAGTCGGTTGTATCGTTATACTCTCCGATTGATAGAGGGGCATAATGCTTTGGAAGTGGGTCTTGCAGAATCGCCTCAAAGAACTGGTGATTGATCCGCTCGAGGGATGACTCAGTCTGAGGTACCTTCCCCTTCCTGGCGTCCCGCACGGGCGCTTGTCGGATGACCCCTGGTTGACTTGAGCTAGATTGGATGGAGTTTGGAACAAAGCCCGATGGAACGGAATAGGGGTGGGCGGTGCATTTCCTGGTGTGCTAGTATGACCTTTATTCTGTGCCAAAGTGGAGTATTGTTCCGGTCGTTCTTCCTGCGCCGCTCGGCCGCCCGATGCCAAGGTCGCCTGCTGCGCCATCCACTCGGCTAACGCCTTTTGATGTTGCTGCTCCACGATTTTTGCTGCTCTCGCCTCGATAAGAGCTTCGAGCTCCTCTTGAGAGAGCGTCACGACGTGCGTTCGTCCAGCTCCTTCCATCTTCTCCTCTTGGATTCAGGTGTATTCCCACAGACGGTGCCAATTTGATCCTATCCGAGAGTTGAGTCGACGGACGCTAGGGACGTGGCGCTCTCACCTAACTCCGCGTAGACTCTAGGCTGACGTGGACTCCAGTGAACCTGCAGCAAAACTGAGCCGGGATTCCGGCGACGCTTAAGTCAGGCGAGAAGAAATCGAAGTAGAGTAACGAGGCCAAGAGCTACAGTAGATGAGAATGCATACCTCCGTCGAAGTCTGGGGGTCCTTATATAGGATCCCTGGGAGGCGCGTGTACGCTTCTCGAGGCGTGCATGCTTTCCAAGACATACCTCAAAATGGATGTCAGAAAAGTATGTCTGACGCCATACCGCAACCGCCCGAGCATATCTCTGACATGACAGTGGAAACTTCCACCATACGATTCTCTGTCCGGTCCGGCCGCCAACCATGTTGTTCGTCGGCGACACATGTCTCGAGAAGGATGTCACCAGCTGTCCCCTTCGTCCTCTTCTGCACCTTTTGTCTGTTGCTAGCCCGACCGGGAGAGATGCTTGGACCCACTGCCGTCCGGGAGGGGACATGTATTGGACCGAGCGGGAAGGCCGCTCGACCACATACTCGGACGGGAATGTCTTCGTTGATTCGCAGCTAGCTCGTCCGAGCGAACAGGCCGCCCGACGCCTCAACTTTCTTAGGCGAACTCGTGAGCGTCGGAAACCCGACCCACGGTCGAGCTATTTTTGCGTAGCTCCGGGCGCGGTCGTGGCCAATCAGCTAGGTGGCATTTTGATCGACTATACCTTTAGGTTGGCTATCTTGACTTTGACCTCCACGTGTCATTGGCCTCTGTCCCGCACGGGACTCAACTCTTACTACCGTATTAGTATCTAATGAAAAAATTGATGTCATTATTATTCATTAACATACCTCCTCTTTTGACATTTTGCTAATCTAGTTTATAATGTTTATGCTTAAATTTGAAAAAGGAAAGCCCGCTCTACCGAACATTTTAGTGTGGTATTTGGTATACTGTATCAATACCGAAACTTGAGCGTAAATGGTATACAATTGATACCTTACTGAAAATTGATATATCGAAGTTTTGGTTTGTCGAAATTTTAGTATGGTATCGATATGATTCTTTTGTATACCAAAATATTTGGTACAATATATGATATAGATTTCAGTATTGATATACCATATTGAACTAGCTATAGTCCATGGCCACGCGCAATTAGAAGGTTACTCGTCTATGGGATTAGGATTACATGGATATCTTATTTTGTTTCTATAGTTAAAATGCTTATCAATTTCTGATACAAAATTGTTATAATTGTTTTGAATCCAATAATTAGATTGGTTTAATTTTCTAAATAAATTTAATATTAATTGTTCTTTTCTTTAACTAGGCTAAAAGTGATATAAACGGTTTTTATTTTAAAAATAACTTTGATAAAGATGAGAAAATGTTAGGTTTAATGTTATTTTAAAATATCATCATAGTATTAAAATTGTGTTACATGTTACACAGATGAACTTATTATTATTTTTGTATGCGTTTAGTAATTTTGATATTTTTTATGTATTCTTTAATTTTATTTTATAATTATTTTTTTCTATCTATAGTCTGTAACATAAACAAACATTATTCTATTTTAACCTATATTACAGTTATTATAGTAATTATGATTATAACGATATTAACTTATGTGTGGTTAGAACTAGTTTGACATGTTATATCAGTCCTGAAATCTCATACTGTATATCGTATCAAAAATTAAAATCATATTGATAGCATATTAAAATTTTGGTGTATCGAAATTTTAGTATATCGAAACTTTAGTATGTTATAAATTCTATACCGCTACACTCAAATTCTGGTATCGATACGGTATATCGAATATCAAACTATTAAATTGCATACTGATACCGTATCAAAATTTTCGATATAATGAATTTTTGATATAATTCGGTAGATTTCTATATGGTACTTGCAAATATAAATTTTTTTGATATTTTTCCCATCCTATATATGTATTGCGTTGAGTGTGCATTCAATTGTATAATGTATTTCAAGTTACATTTTCAAATGCAACGAGAACAAATATATCATCCTCAACAAGGCTACGATAACCTATAATTGAGATATTTCTTGTATTCATATACATTAAAAATGAGTCAAGTGAATTAACTGAAAAGTGCGTAATTTGTATTGAAAACTTTAAAAGGGATGATGAAATTTACATTCTTGTTTTGTAATCACATTTTTCATAGTTATTGTATTGTAGAGAGTATAAGAGATGTATTGATTTGCAAATTCTTTAGTTGTCATATTTAGTCAAACTTTATAAACTATTTTATTTTATAAATTATCAATGTCTTTTAAATTATAAAATTTGTTATGTTTTTGTTTGTTGATGGCTAGGTTAGAAATATTAGATATGTTTATTTTTAAATAAATATGATAATGAAAAAATAAATTGATTGTTATTTTCAACTATTGATATTTGAATAATGCTTGAACACCATTTTTATTGTGTAATGGTTTAGAGCATTTAAAACATTCCAAATATCTTCTGTAGTTATTATTATTCTTGAAATATATGTATATTTATTAATATTTTTTTTTTCATTTCTATCATTAAGTCAATCTTTAATATTGTAATAAATTATAAAGAAATAACCATACCATATTAAAAGATATGATAAAATAATCCTACCATATTTAAAAAATACGTATTCATATTAAGCTAAGATTTTATTAACTATGCATAAATATAATTTTAATAAATATGTGTCACGGAAAGATTCCTAATTAAAATAAAATATTTTTAATACTCTATAAATTATAGGATTCACGTGATATATGTTTTCTGTTTGGTGTAGGGTCCAAATAATATAAATACACTAGGATCAGTATATTTTTATATATTTTCACGAGGAGAAATATTAATTACTCCTGACACTAAATTAAGTGGATATAATAATCTATTTTAATTCTCTTGTTTTTCTTTTTGGCCTATTACCACAAAAGTATACACACTTAGCTCATGATATCATAGTCCAAAATTAAATCCTCTAATATCAATAATTATTTTATCTAATACTGAAAATTTCTCTTACCGTATTTATTTATACTTTTGATGATTGGACTTCGGACTCCTCCGTTATTAAAGTTGGTAATTAATTTCAGTAGTCAATAGTTAAGGACAGAGGACTGAACATTGTCAAGCAATAATTGATACATCTATACGCTTAGCTTTGAACTTTTCAAGTGTTAATTTACTTAAGCCACTCCACAAAAAGCTGTATATTATTGATATACAGGTCGGAACCTCTAAATCGTAAAACATGATCAAGAAGATATTTCATATCAATAACACTTGAGTATGAATTGAAATTTTATTGATTTAAAAATAGAAATACTCTAAAGAATGTTTTCTTTATATGTATTGATAGGGATAGATGATCTCCACTTATAAAAATAAGTAGAGATCCTTCATCCCTATTAATACATGCAAAAAAGATCATCTTTTGGATCGTAAATAACGGTCTAAAAGATCTCCTCTCATATCAATAACACTTGAGTATGAATTGAAGTTTTATTGATTTAAAAATTATATTATCATCCTATTATATCAAAATTTTGAACTATATTTTTTTTTAAAAAAATGTAAATCATGGGAAATTGTTTTTCTTATATTTACTAAATTGTTGTAAATTTCAGGTGTAAATGAGTCTAGTCAATTTAAAGTGTGTTATTTATGCTTATTTGATAAAATAATTAAATTATGTTGAGTATAAAATGAATTAAGTATTGATATGGTTGTATCTTAGTTTTTTTTCTCTGAGTTTGAAGTTGGTTTGAGCTTATCTTGAATTTAGTTCTTGTTATCAATCTCTTAATTTGAAATGGTTTGATTATTTAAAATTTTTAATTTGGTTAGTTGGTTAGTAAGTTTGGTATTAAAAGGTTGTTTCATTATTTCAAGAATTTCTTTATCTATTTATAATTTATTAACGAATATGATTTATAATTTTTACTCATGAATATTTAATAAATTTAATATATATTTTATTCAAACTTATTCATTTATTTGGTTTAATGCGACTTTGTTTAAAACAGGTATGTTTTTCAAAAATTAACTAGAATAATCATTTCCATATTTAGCTATAATAACTTCATTTAGCTCCCGGGGTATGGTACAGCGGTAAAATATTCAGATTATCATCCAAGTACCCATGATTCGAGTCCCAGCTATGACAAATTTATAAGAATTTTTTCTTCAAATGGGGCGCGTAACTAAAGGATGCTGGGTTCCTGGGTTGCCCGATACGAGCGCTTCCCGATTTATCCTGGTGCCCGGTGGGAAACTTCCGTGGGACCGGGCCGGTCACCCAGGCTTGACGTTACCCAACCTGATTAATTATTTTTTTTATAATAAATTCATTTAGCCTTCGGAGTAAAGTTGAGTTGGTTAGTACAGAATAGAATTAATCGAGGAAAAAAGCCCTCCTTCGCACTGCTAACTATAACTTCTCGATTTATCTCCTTATAGATAGTCGTGGGGCCGACCGTGTAGGACCGCTGAGGTGGCAAATTTCACATTTTGCTACCATATAATAACTTCATTTAGCCCTCGGGGCTATGGTACGACGACAGATTATTTAAATTGTCATCCAAGTATCTCTAGTTTATCCCCGATTATGGTAAATTTATAAGAATTTTTCCTCCAAATGGGAAGTGCAACTAAAAGATGCTGGCTTTTGGGCCACCGCCTTGAGCGCTCCCCGATTTACTTTGGTAATCGGTGGAAAAATTCTATGGGATCAACCGTATGAAATCGTTGGATGGTAGATTCCACCTTTTGTACTACCATATAATAACTTCATTTACTCTCCGGCTATGGTGCACATGGTATCTAGATTGTTAACCAGACATCCATGATTCTATTCCTAAATATATTGAATTTATATAAATTTTTTTCTCTAAATGGGATAGACAAACAAAAAAAGAGACTAAACTTCTTAACCGCTCACCAGACTAATTAATGAGTGACACAGAGTTTATCAATTTTTTTATATAATAACTTCATTTAATCATAATAAACATTTGGTTTAATTATAATAAGCTATAAATAAAAATAATTAAGAATAATATATATATATATATATATATATATATATAATTATTCAAACACCCAGAAATCCTATCAACCGGCTCTGTCTCTAATAATCAACCAAATTTTGTCTAGAGAACTCTGTGAATTTAAAATTATTTTCTGCCTAGAAATATTTTTTTAAAAATCATTTAAAATCAATTTAGTGCACAGGAAAAAAACAATAATTTGTGGCGTTCTGCAATGAGCATCCGCATAGAATATTCTTGACACATCACGTTTTTAATTCAACTATTCTTTTAACTAATTGTTTAAAATTTTAAAATAGTCAAAATATTCTTTTTAAAAAATAATTATTCACTTAATTTTATAAAAAAATTGGTAATAATTTAAAATTTTGTGAATGTATTTTATTGTGCAGAAAAAAGGGACAAAAAATGGAAAATTAAATGTAGGAGGAGGGTATTTTTTTTAAAATAAATATATATAAAAAAAATTATTTGTGAGTTTGGTTGGTTGATAAGGCGGTTGGGGCGAAAACCGACTCGCTGAGTGCACTGGCACCTGCGGCCGAGCGGCGCAAGGAGGGAGGAAGAGGGCGAGGAGGAAGCTCCTTGGTCCTGGACTACTCACCGTAGCGCAATCCTTCTCCGTTGGAGTCGGTGAGAAGCACCTCCGTATCCGTCGCCTCTTATACGTCTTCCTTTTCTCCGGGATTGAGCTGTGATTTTGGAAGTAGCTAGTTTGGAACTCGTTGATCTAAGAGATTTAGGCTCGGTCGAAGATTAGGTGTTCGGATTTGAAAAACAGATTTTGCATTTTTTGGCGAGTGCTTTGATTTCGCTTCGATTTTTGACGGGAAAGTTATGTTTGTTTGGGTGAAAAGTAATTCCCCGTCGCTGCGTAGTTGTTGAGCTCCATTTCTAACAATAATTTCACCTTTAGCTTTCTAAACGCTCGTTGGAAGATTAGGTGTTTGGATTTTCGATTAACATTTTAACAAATTTTTTTTCGGTGAGTTCCCTGATTTGCCTTCGATTTTTGACCTGAAGTGGAGTATTTCTCTAGAACTTGAACTTCATAAAATTAATATCGTGTGATTAAGAAACTGTCAGTTTTATTTCCAACGATAATTTTAGCTGTAGTTTTCATCTGTAAAATCTTTTCGGCGCTGGATTTGTGTTTTTTTTTCCCAGTACTTTTCATAATTGGTCGTTGATGTGCAATTAGTTTGTGAGACTAAAATCAGCACTTTGTGTTCCTTTTTGAAGTGACTTGTGGACTGTTTGCCATCTGATGTAATTGAACGCAGAAAGCAAAAAGGTGTCACTACGATTTCATTTCCACAGAGAAGGGGTTGAGGATCATGGCTACTGGGACAGTTCCTTCATCAATGGCTGGTCTGTGGACTAGGGATCGCCACTTCTATTTTGCAAAGAGCGTAGACTTTGCCAGGATTGTTGGTCTGCCTGAGAATAAAAATTTGATGCCTCGGAGAAGAAATGTGTCTATGATTAGGAATTCCTCCAAATCTAGCTCAGACATTGTGGAGCTGGAGCCTACATCAGAAGGAAGTCCACTCCTAGGTATAATATTATTCTCCTAGCCTTTAGATGATTGGGCTCTCGTCCATATTGCCAATTATCCATCATAAGTCCTGATCTTACATACACTGATCAAATCCGGTACCCTTGCAACTCGATAAATGGAGACCATTTTCATGTTTGTGTTAATGCGGCCTAGCATTTGGTTCCGATTTTGGTTTAGGAATGGATTCTTTCGTTCATTGATAATCTATAACTTTGGTTGAATAATTGATTTTATAAATGAATTGTAAATCAATTGCTGATTATTAATGGAACTAACTCCTGTTTTCCGTCTCTCTAGTTCCCAGGCAGAAGTATTGTGAATCGATTTACAAGACTGTAAGGAGAAAGACTCGTACTGTGATGATTGGGAATGTGGCTTTAGGCAGTGAGCACCCCATACGAGTTCAAACTATGACCACTTCAGATACCAAGGATGTGGACAGGACTGTTGAGGAGGTCTGCTTAAGTCTAAGACCAAACTTTGCTACTGATTAACACTGAGTCCTATCTGGAATGCTTAAATTTCTAGTCTAAGCTTATCAATAGATTATTTGAGCTGAAAGTTGATTGAATGGAGATAAGTTTAGTTTGTTTTCTCTTTTATCTTCTTCATCAAGGCTTGTCACTATAATTAGCATTTCCTGTATTTTTCATTTTTTAAAAATCTTTCAATTAACCTAAAAGGTACAGTTGGTCCAGCTAGAGCTAGCAATCTTCAGACATTATTTATTCTCATGCCTCTTTAATCTTGAACTGACCAAAAGAGAGTGAAAGTATCCCATTTATCTTATATGTGTACATAATTTCTTATCTTGTAATCATGAAAATGATGAAGTCAACAGTTTATCATTTTTCATATAATAAAATTCATGTTTATTTTCTCATCAGTTTCTATATCAATCCTTAATTTCTTTCTCTTAATGCTCTCCAGTAGATGCATTTCTTTCTCTTAATTACATGGCATTTGCCAGGTAATGAGAATTGCAGATACAGGTGCAGATTTAGTTCGGATAACAGTTCAAGGGAAGAAAGAAGCAGATGCTTGCTTTGAGATTAAGGACAAACTTGTCCAGAAAAAGTAGGCCCTGCATTTTTTATTCTTTTCCACAATTGTGGCAATTGTATAGCATTCAAAATCCTTCTGTTATTTGTATAATGATTGTCTTTCCCATGAATCCAGTTACAACATCCCTATTGTTGCGGACATTCATTTTGCACCAGCAGTTGCACTTAGAGTAGCTGAGTGTTTTGACAAGATTCGAGTCAACCCAGGAAATTTTGGTCAGTTAACTTACATCTAGAAGAATAAATTGCCACCAATGCAACAGTGTAGCTAAAACAATTTTTCTGCAGCTGATAGGCGAGCCCAATTCGAGCAGTTAGAGTATACTGATGAAGAATATCAAAAGGAGCTTGAGCATATTGAGCAGGTTTTGAGAATTAGTTTGCCCAATTTTTTTCTTGCTTTTTGAATAACTAAAAGTTCATTAGTGAGATTGCAAATTAAATATGTTGCTTTATTATCCAGCAATGGGTTTACTTCTAGGAACAAATTGAATAATTATATTTGGAATCTAGATCAAAGTTGAATTTTTTTAATCTTTTTCTGCATTGTGTATCATAAAACTATCTGAGAACTTGAAATCCTTTACATCACCATTTTTAGAGGACTTTATGAGACTCCCACTTCATTTAGTGATTCTATTTCTTACTGCAATATTTTATTGTTTTTTCTGTTTTATAGTGCCCATGTATCAGACATATTATCCAATATTTACTTCATCTTTTGTTCATCTTCCATCTCAGGTCTTCAGTCCATTGGTTGAGAAATGCAAGAAGTATGGTCGAGCAATGCGAATTGGGACAAATCATGGAAGTCTTTCTGATCGTATAATGAGCTACTATGGAGATTCTCCAAGAGGAATGGTTGGTACTTTAGTTTGTAAGCTTCAAATTGACTATTTTTCTAGAAGAAGCTAAAAATTGAATGACTTTCTGTTTTTGCAACAGGTTGAGTCTGCCTTTGAGTTTGCAAGGATATGCCGGAAGCTTTACTTCCATAATTTTGTCTTCTCGATGAAATCAAGTAACCCAGTCATCATGGTTCAAGCTTATCGTTTGCTAGTGGCAGAGATGTATGTTCAAGGTTGGGATTATCCCCTGCACTTAGGGGTTACTGAAGCTGGAGAAGGAGAGGATGGGAGGATGAAATCTGCAATTGGTATTGGGACTCTTCTTCAGGTTCCTTCTTTCAACCAACCACTTTTGGATAAAATCTTTATGTTCCACAATGAAGAATTCAAACTATATTTCAAGTGAGGTTTTGGTTTGGCTAAATGGATAGCCTAAATCATTGTCGAGTTGTGGACCCTAAGAAGAAATGCTTCGCTCAGCCAATTGCCCTGTCATAGCTGTTGAATATGAATTTAATCATATCCTAGTGGAATTGTAAAGAAAGATAAAGAAAATAATCTAATTATAGATGTAGATTTGTTCCAACAATACAATTAATAGACTTGCTACCACACCCACCCACCCACACACACACACACAAAGAAGCATAATTCCTGCTTTGTTTAGTGGAAAACATTCATTCTTTTGTAGATTTTTTTTGCTTGAATAATTTAGGAATATAAGTTCAGAGTTCAAATGGAAGAGTTATACTTGATCAAATAAAGTTACTTACAATGCACTTTTGTATTGATAGTGAAGTTATGTTCTTGGACATCTTTCCTTTATTTTTCAACAGGATGGTTTGGGTGATACAATCAGGGTGTCCCTGACTGAACCACCAGAGAAAGAGATTGACCCTTGTAAAAAGTTGGCTAACCTTGGCATGCAAGCTTCAAATCTTCAACAGGGAACTGTATGGCTATTTCCATCTATCATTTTCCACCAGTCCTTGGTTAAAAGCTAACTGCTAGAGCAATCATTATATTATGTCATGTCTAACTGTTCTTATGGAGCTTTGCCTTTGAAACCTAACTTCTACTGCACAAAATTTAAACTAGGTTCCTTTTGAGGAAAAACATAGACGATATTTTGACTTTCAACGCAGAACTGGTCAACTTCCAGTACAGAAAGAGGTTAGAACTTCTACTCAGTTCGTTACATCAACATGTGAAGAAAGCTTTCTGAATTTGCCACTTTGTATAGGGCGAGGAAGTGGACTACCGAGGTGTTCTTCATCGTGATGGTTCTGTTCTTATGTCAGTGTCGTCGGATATGCTGAAGGTAGATAATAAATGCCACTTCCATACACTTATGTATGGTTGTATATTTTCTATACTACTGTTGCACCAGCATACTTTGCCTACTTGGATCCTGAATTTGCTTCTGACTATTTTCAGAAACTATGTCGATTCCAAGTTTCAGAGAACACCTACATTGATGATTATGCTAATCTAATGATCTGAGAATTTGGCAAATACTAAATTACTATCTCATGCATTGTCTATTTTATTTGCATACTGCATCTACCTTTTCCTTTATCTCATGTTGCAATTTTCTTTTAACAGACACCAGAACTTTTTTACAAGTCTCTCGCGGCAAAGCTTGTGGTTGGAATGCCTTTCAAGGTTTGTAGTTATCAACTGCGATTTACATGCTTGAAGTTCACTCAGAACACCTACAAGGACTGCTGAACTTTTGGTGATTTCCAGGATCTGGCGACAGTGGACTCTATTCTTCTTAGAGATCTTCCTCCTTTCGAAGATGCTGAATCTGTAAGCTCTCAGTTAGTTGATTTTGTGTGTGCTCTCAAGTCTTTGAGGATCTAGTGGTCTGACTCACATTCCTTAACTTTGTCAGAGGTTAGCTCTCAAAAGATTGATCGATATAAGCATGGGTGTTGTAGTTCCATTATCCGTACAGTTGACGAAACCGCTTCCTAATGCAATTGTCCTTGTGAACCTCAATGAACTTTCAACTGGCGCTCACAAGCTTTTGCCAGAAGGTAACATATGGATGTCATCAATAAACTCTTTTTGCTTCTTTCATTCAAGGCTGTTCTTAACTTTCTGATGTACTTTTTTGTAGGCACTCGATTAGCTGTAACCATACGTGGTGATGAACCTTATGAAGAATTAGATATCATCAAGAATGTCAGTGATATCACAATGTTGCTACATGATCTTCCATTAAGTGAAGATAAGCTCAGCAGAGTTCATGCAGCAAGGAGGTAAATGTTCATAATATAGAAATAGCCATCTAGCTTCACAACAATTTGACAGTCATGCAATTTTCTTTTTCATTTTCAGGTTGTTTGAGTATCTAGAAGAAAATTCTCTCAACTTTCCTGTTATCCACCACATCCAATTTCCTAAAGGAATTGATAGGTTAAATTGCGACTTCAACAATAGTAGAGTGATTTTTGGAACTTGTAATTGTTACCTATTTCTCATTCTGCTGCTCCTCCATTTGACAGAGATGATCTTGTGATTACTGCTGGGAGCAATGCTGGTTCTCTTTTAGTTGATGGGCTTGGAGATGGTATACTACTCGAGGCTCCTGATCAGGAATTCGAGTTCCTAAGGAACACATCCTTCAACTTGCTTCAAGGTTGCAGAATGCGCAACACGAAAACTGTAAGCGATAGATACATATCAACGGTTACTTTGCATTGTGATTTGAAAACTAGTTACGCAAACTATGTTTCAGGAGTATGTGTCCTGCCCATCTTGTGGAAGGACACTCTTTGATCTTCAAGATGTCAGTGCTGAGATCAGGTCAAAGACTTCACATCTTCCCGGTGTGTCGGTAAACTCCTTAACTCTTCCTGGTTCTGGAATTGCACTACCAGTCCAATTAGATGCTTTGGCAAATCCTCTACCCTCCTTGACTCCTTTGCAGATTGCCATCATGGGTTGCATAGTGAATGGACCAGGAGAGATGGCCGATGCAGACTTCGGATACGTCGGCGGCGCACCAGGGAAGATTGATCTTTATGTTGGAAAGGTAACATCTCAGTTCTTTCACTTTCTTGCTTTCCTGAAATCTCATCATCTCCTCTCATAACTTTACACAATTTCTTAGACTAAAATCTCCAAGATGTTTATGATTTTTGTGTGGCAGAATGTGGTGAAGAGAGGTATTGCAATGGAGGATGCAACTGATGCTCTAATTCAGCTGATAAAGGACCATGGCCGCTGGGTTGATCCACAAGCTGAAGAGTAGATTCAAGACTCCACCAAGAAAATAAATATAAATGGTTTTTTTTTCCAACAAAATCAAAACATTTTTCATGGCAAATATGTATGAACAATTATAGGTAGTTTTGTAGTATGGATATCGATGAAGAAGATGGTGCATACTAATTGAGATCTTCATTCAGTACTTACGTCGAACACTTGCTCTGCTCTACGCTGGTGCCAGAGTCCCGGCAGCCGCACCGGTATGTCTCGAGCAGCTCCAGCGCTGTTCCAGCTATTTCGGAGGGATCGGAGAAGACAAACGTCGGGGTATATCCTACTCCCGGCCGTCGCTCTCTGCCGACGTCACGATTCAATTTCTTTATTTCGGTTGCCGGAAGAGCTACGCCACTTCGCTTCATCAGATCAGAGGATCCAACTGCTGCTGCGGGTCAAACTTCGCGTGCTGGATCAATCGAACGTGAGTCACGGGGCGCAGGTCCCGTAACCAGGCTGCTGCTGCGAGGGCGGCGTTGACTGACGGGTTGACCCTGCATGATTTTTCTCCGGTCAACGCCAATGCGCCTCACGCCAGAATCCCTACGGCGTCTGTGTGATAAACATGCGGCGATCGACACAATCGACCCAACTGCAACTCAAGCGCACCAAAAGCTTCCTTCTTCCTTGGAATTGGTGAGGTGCGTTTCCTTCTCTTCTTCTTCGTCGTCTTCTTCTTCTTCTTCTTCACTTGTTTTGCTCTTTGGATTGCTAAAGCATTTGCATTTATAGAGATTGCTCAATCTTTGCTTAGATTTTTGTTAGCTCATTGCTCATGAATTCGATTATAGTCCCATGAAAGGAATGAAAAAGGATTTCGTCTTCTCTTGCTCTATCTATCTCTTGATTTGTTGTTGATCAGGGAAGAATTGGTAGTTTGATCATAGTTACAGCACAAAGAAAAAGGAGTTATCGAATTCTATCGACATAACTAATAGAATTCTCCTCACAGGTTTGAAGTGGGAAAAAAGATCATGGCCACTGGAACAGTTCCTTCATCGATGACCGGTGTGACTCGCAGCCTTGTCCTTGCGAAGAGTGTAGACTTCACAAGGATTGGCTTTGCTCCTGAGCAACAAAGAATGAAGACTCGGAGACGAATCGTTTCTGTGATAAAAAATTCTTCAAAATCTGGCTCTGACATTGTGGAGCTGGAACCTGCCTCAGAAGGAAGTCCTCTCCTAGGTGCAAATATGATCCCTGCTTCTATTCTATCTATGAATTGAATTGCAAAGTGCTCGATGATTGTTAGCTACCATAACTAATATTACCTATTATCCATCTCTGATATGTAAACATGTCGGTTAAAATGCTTAGTCGGAAAAAAGTTTGAACTTGTTTTTTCTTTTCTTTTTTATCTATCTAGTTCCCAGGCGGAAGTATTGTGAATCCATACACAAGACTGTCAGGAGAAAGACTCGGACCGTGATGGTAGGGAATGTGGCCCTTGGCAGCGAGCATCCCATTCGAGTTCAGACGATGACCACTTCCGATACCAAAGATGTTGACAAGACCGTCGAGGAGGTTTGCTTACAGTTTACTGATCATAACTTTTCTAAGGATAAGTTTATCTGTAGATAGTTCAAACTGACAATCGAAGGAATAACGATAGGTTTTAGATTCTTTTATCCTTTAGCTTGTTTCACTGATGTTCTAGGGAGTTTGTGCATTTTCGTTTTAGCTGAAATTAGCACCTTCCCATGCAATGCGAAATAGTGTCAATGCGATACACATCTCTAGTGATAAAAAATCATCGTGCTTCATTGACCTACGAACTGTTTAATCCAAACCGATCAATATTTCCAACATATATGACCTGTTTATAAACGGGTCGAACCATTTATGACTCGGACATGTTTTGCTGAGACCCAAAGCTGCAAAATTGAGAGATTAAGGGGGCGTTTGGTACGCGCATTTTTCATTTTCATTTTCTGGAAAACACGCGTTTTCTGAAAAACGGTGTTTGGTTTACGTTTTTCACGCGCGTTTTCTAAAAAATTGACTATCGTTTTCTAGAAAAACAGAGAATGATAAAAAGTCGTTTTCTGTTTTCTAAAAAACGTGCATTTTTCAGAAAATAAAAATGAAAACAATGTAAACCAAACGCACCCTTAGTCTTTTGACTAGATGCTATTCTTTGTACAGTATTTCTGAAACTAAGTATGTTCTCTTGCCAGGTAATGAGAATTGCAGATAGAGGAGCTGATTTAGTTCGAATAACAGTTCAAGGGAGGAAAGAATCGGATTCTTGTTTTGAAATTAAGAACAAACTCGTCCAAAACAAGTAGGTCTCGTATTTTTAACTTTGCTGCTTCACGTGGCAAATGTAGAAACTTCAGAAAACCTTCTCGTATTAGCATATTCATTCTCATTTCCGTTGAACCCAGTTATAATATTCCTCTTGTGGCGGACATTCATTTCGCACCTGCAATTGCGATGAGGGTAGCTGAATGTTTCGACAAGATTCGAGTCAATCCTGGAAATTTTGGTCAGTTATTGTACTGTTTTTACTTTGAAGAAGAAAGTTACTGTTAACTTTGAATTGATACTGAAACACTTTCTTTACAGCTGATAGGCGAGCACAGTTTGAGCAGTTAGAGTATACTGATGATGAATATCAAAAAGAGCTTGAGCACATCGAAAAGGTTCAGATAATTGCCACTTATAGTTGAAACTTATGAATTTCTCGTGAAATCCTTCTGAGATTACTGAATCCTACTATCCTGTGAAGTTCATCAAATGTTCATCTATCTGGTCAGGTCTTCACTCCATTGGTTGAGAAATGCAAGCAATATGGACGAGCAATCCGAATTGGGACAAACCATGGAAGTCTTTCTGATCGTATCATGAGCTACTATGGAGATTCTCCAAGAGGAATGGTCAGTATTCTTGTTCATAAGCTACACATCGAAAATGGTTCTTCAAACAAATCTATGCTGAAAAACTTTCTATTTCTGCAATAGGTTGAATCGGCCTTTGAATTTGCAAGGATATGCCGGAAGCTAGACTTCCACAATTTTGTCTTCTCAATGAAAGCGAGTAACCCAGTTATCATGGTTCAAGCCTATCGGTTGCTTGTTGCTGAGATGTATGCTCAAGGTTGGGACTATCCTCTCCACTTAGGAGTTACTGAAGCTGGAGAGGGAGAAGATGGAAGGATGAAATCCGCAATCGGTATTGGCACACTTCTTCAGGTCTGTAATTTTCAAAGTCCTTTATTTTCCAGAATGTACACGTATTTTGTGAAGCTAATATGCTCTAACATTGGTTGCATTGTTCAACAGGATGGTTTGGGCGATACAATCAGGGTGTCTTTGACAGAACCACCGGAGAAAGAGATTGATCCTTGTAAGCGGTTGGCTAACCTTGGAATGCAAGCTTCAAATCTTCAGAAAGGAACTGTATGTGTCATTCCAACTAAGCGCAATTGTCTAATGGTTTTTGTGCTCAAAACTAACCTTGTGACTCCCAAAAATGTTTAGGCACCTTTTGAGGAGAAACATAGAAGGTATTTTGACTTCCAGCGAAGAACAGGTCAACTTCCAGTGCAGATAGAGGTTAGCAATCTTTTATTAGTATTATGTCTTTGGTTCATTGCATCAACATCCATAGAAAAGTTTCTGAAATTTGCCACTTCTTTTGATAGGGTGAAGAAGTGGATTACCGTGGAGTTCTTCATCGTGATGGTTCTGTTCTTATGCCAGTGTCCTTGGACCTGCTCAAGGTAGATAGCCAATCAGATACCTTATACAGTAGTGTTGCACTTGGTAATATTAAGAAAATGAATTGCAATGCCGGCATCGTCAAATTCAGTCGACGCTTGGCCCCGACAATTCTGAGTGATTTCTTGTGGTTTCGAAAAACACAACTTGATGAATTGAATTAGTCTCCACTTTTCCTGATCCTTTGAAGTTTGAACCATGAGCTGAATACTCATCACTCCACATTCACACCACACATTAGCATCATGCAGATACAATGCTTAGTTTGGTTTATCTTTGTCCTCTCTTAATATCATGAACATCTCACAACCCCATTTGTTATATTTGCATCTATTTGGCCGTTCGTCACACGTTGCTAATTTCTTTTGTCAGACTCCGGAGCTTCTTTACAAGTCTCTTGCTGCAAAGCTTGTGGTTGGAATGCCTTTCAAGGTTTGTGATTCTGAATTGCAAATGCTATGCTTGAAACTAGTCCAAAGAATCACCTTAACCTTTCGAGATTTTCAGGACCTGGCAACTGTGGACTCTATTCTTTTGAGAGAACTTCCTCCTCTAGATGATGCTGAAGCTGTAAGTTGTCTTCCAAAAAATTGTTAGACATTAGAACTTGAAGATTTAAGTTGCATATTTTTCAACACTCAATTGCTAAAAATTTGCTTTCTTGAAATGTGAATATGATAAATGATTAAGATCTTGTGGGACTGACTCATGTTTGTTACCTTTGATTAGAGGTTGGCTCTCAAAAGGTTGATCGATATAAGCATGGGTGTCATAGTTCCGTTATCCGAGCAGCTGGAGAAACCACTTCCTAATGCAATTGTCCTTGTAAACCTTGACGAACTTTCAACTGGTGCTCACAAGCTTTTGCCAAGAGGTGACATATCTTATCATTCAATTCCATGCTTCTTTGTCACAATGCTGTTCTAATTCAAAGATGTGCTCGTTTTCTAGATACTCGGTTAGCTGTAACTATTCGCGGGGATGAACCATATGAGGAGCTAGATATCATCAAGAATGTTGATAATATCACAATGTTACTACATGATGTTCCATTGAGCGAAGAGAAGCTCAGCCGAGTTCATGCAGCAAGGAGGTAAGTGATGCTAGCGACTATAAATTATCAAGACGAATAGTACATCCTTTGACATGAATCCAAATTTCTTTACTGCTATCAGGTTGTTTGAGTATCTAGAAGAAAGTTCACTTAACTTCCCTGTTATCCACCATATCCAATTTCCTAAAGGGATCCACGGGTGAGATTGCAATCTTGATAAAAACCTATCGAAGGTTGTAAGTGGAAACTATCTGTTCATTCACATTGTTGTCCTGCAATTGACAGAGACGATCTGGTGATCACGGCTGGGAGCAATGCTGGTTCTCTTTTAGTTGATGGGCTTGGAGATGGTATCCTACTTGAGGCTCCTGAGCAGGAGTTCGAGTTCCTAAGGAATACATCCTTTAACTTGCTTCAAGGCTGCAGAATGCGCAACACAAAGACTGTAAGCAATTCACACAAACCTTCTAGTACTTTGAATTGCAATGCAAAAAGTTATTTTCATATTTCGTAATTTCTCATCTATTCCTGCAATATATTTCAGGAGTACGTCTCTTGCCCATCTTGTGGACGGACACTCTTTGATCTTCAAGATATAAGCGCCGAGATCAGGACAAAGACTTCACATCTTCCTGGTGTTTCGGTAAACTCCATTCCCACTGCTGGCATTGTTTGTTCAAGCATTCCTGTTAGACATTTTCAGAACTGACACTCCATCAACTTCTTTGCAGATTGCGATCATGGGTTGCATTGTGAATGGACCAGGAGAGATGGCTGATGCAGATTTTGGTTATGTTGGTGGTGCTCCAGGGAAGATCGATCTTTATGTTGGGAAGGTAATGCCTGTCTTCTCCACAATATCATCGCATCCAAACTGCTTTGCTTTGTGAAATTACAGCTATCCAACTAAACTAGTTCAAACAAATTTAAGGAAAAAGAGGAAGCAACATGCAAAGCTTGCTGTTACCTTTCAATTCACTTTCCTTGGCCATTGTTGATGCTGTTTAGGAATGACTGATTAAAACTCATATCATGTTTCTTTCTTCTTATTTTTGTACCAGACTGTGCTGAAGAGAGGCATCGCAATGGAGGGAGCAACTGATGCTCTAATCCAGCTCATAAAGGACCACGGCCGCTGGGTTGATCCACCGACCGAAGAGTAGATTTGGTACTCTGCGACCACATGATTAGGGAATTATTTTTTCCTGTTCTTTTTCTGAAAACCAAATAATTGATCAACATAATTTACTTGTTAGGAAATAAATTCTTGTATTATGAATGAAGTAGAAAGGTTAGTGTTCATGTGTGTACAATGACCATGGGTCAATGGAAAAGGTTTTCCCTGCTCATTGAGAAGGTTGTCGTATTCAATAACAACAGAAAGCACAGTTCGTCTTATCCTCATCTACAACATCATCAGAAACCACACACTTAAGGCAAATGATTAGGGGCAAAAATAAAATAAATCACCTTGTATGTATGATCTGTTCTCTTGTAAGGTAGAATTAGGGATGTAAGCAAACCAAACAGTATTCGAGCTCGGCTCATTTAAGTTATATTTGGGCTCGAGCTCGGCTCGAGCTTGAATCAAACTTTTATTACAAGGCTCGAGCTCGGCTCATTTTGAAATTACTAAGCTCGTGAACAGTTCGAGCACGGCTCGTTATTAACTCGATTATCATAGTTAACGAGCCTAACTCGTTAAGCGAACTCGAGTTCATTTTTGGGCTCGTTTTTGGGCTTGTTTTAAGGCTCGTTTTGCACGCTTGTTAAGCGAGCTCGAAAACTCATTTGAACAAATATTCAATAGACCTAACAATTAAAGTAATATAAACTCAACACATCATTGAGCATCCCAAACTACTACATTAAACTTCCAAACTCAACACACCATTGAACATATTCGCGAGCCCTTTAATCGAGCCAAGCTCGAGCCCGAGTTCACGAGCTTATAAACAAACATGTTCTCAAGTCCTTTAAACGAGCCGAGCTCGAGCTCAAGTCACGAGCCTATAAACGAACATGTTCTCGAGCCCTTTAGACGAGTCGAGCTCGAGCCCTTTAAATGAGCCGAGCTCGAGCCCGAGCTCGCGAACCTATAAACGAACATGTTCGTGAGCTCACGAGCTGAATATCCTTAGGCTCGAGCTCGGCTCGAAAAAACTGTCGAGCTCAAAATCAAACTCGAGCTCGGCTTGATAAGCTAAACGAACGAACTCGAACGAGTTTTTTACCGAATCAAGATCCAAATAGCTCGTGAACTGTTTGATTCATTTACATCCCTAGGTAGAATTACACTCTCAACCAGACTACTCTGCTCCCTGAGTTTGAGATTGAGTACTTTCCTGTTTATTCCAGTAATCACTATTCGGATCAAGAACTAGAACTCCATTTCAAGATTCTTTTTCAGACAATCATATACTCCATTCAGCAAAATAACCAATGGCCGATGCAATTGTGAAGGGGAGCTAAATATGATTGGTGTGCCATATTAAGCAGGGATGAGGGCGACTAATTTCACTAACAATTTAACAAGCTTGACAGAAATCAATGGAAGGGCTAGTTACCAGAAGGCAATAACGGAGGAGAAATCGTTGGTGGAGACCATGACGCCAAGCGGAGCGACTCCAAACGCGAACTGAAGCAGGCGCAGACCGAGTCCCCCACCGCCGGCCGGCTCAAGAACATCTCGCTCAAGCCAAGTTCCAGATCATCGTCATCTGAGCGAGATCCAAAAATCATCAGCGTCACTCGCCGCCGCCACCTCCTTCTGGAAAACGCGCGATTCGAAGCCTCGGCGACGCAGTTCAGCTCTCAATCTCGGTGAAATGGACCCGACTCCGGCGGTGGAGGCGGAAATCGTAAGAGGAAAACCCTACTCGGCCGATCGATTCCGAGCACGCGGGTGAGAACCCGAGAGCCGCCGGCGACCGACAAGAAAATAATAAATAATAATAAAGTAAAATGAAAAAGGAAGAAAGAAACAAAAAATTAAAATAAAGGGAAAGTTTCATTTCACTCCTAATTTTTACATATTTTTAAGAAATGCCTTTAATATTTTAAAAATTGTCCATTCTCAACTTAAATGAGCCCGGTTCGTGAGCCTATTTATCGCGTTGGGTTAATTTAGATATTTGGACGACTTTTAGTATCTACGAGTAATTATAATTTACTCAATTGTAAAGTTCTCTTTGCCATCCATCCTCCACTTTTTTTAAAAAAAATAAATTTTACACTTGCACCATCTGCTTGGGTCATTTTTGTTATTCAATATCACATACTCGTAACTTGTGATCTCCACTTGCCGATAGTATAAAATATCGTCAAGATTATCATAATTATATTTTATATATTCAAAAATATAATAAATTGTCATCGTGTAGATAGATGCAACAAAAGACAAAAGAGTACAAGGTCCCTGTTCTTTCTCTTATAGTGTCATTGGGGTTATGGTGTCATGGTAAGAGATCTAGGTTGACTAAATATTCACGGTTCGAATTCTAATTATAACGTATTTGTAGAAATTTTTCCTTCAAATAGGGGGCGTAATCAAAGGATATTAGACTTTTAGTCTGGCCGTCATGTGCGCTTCCCGATTTATCTGATGGTCGATGAAAAATTTTCATAGAACCAAATTGATCGTCCCAAACTCAACGTTATCTAATCTAATTAATCATTTTTTTTTCTTCCTCTTATAGCGAGATTAGTGATGGTCCATTCCATTTATTAAAGCGAGCAGTGAGCACATGCCATGGCAAATGGCTCCATCGAGCCCTTCTTATTGGAAAATTTTACATTCACACTCGTTATTTAAAAATTCTCGATCGAGCTCCCTCCCTCACTCTAATTGCATGGAAATATCCATTTTAGAGGAAACATAACTTCAATTTTACATTTCCATTCCTATACTTTGCAGTAACTTATTTTATAAATACAAATATAAACATGAACAATAGCACCTTGGTGTGATGTCGGTCACCGACGCTTTCATAGGAGACACTGTTTAATTCAATACATATAATTAAGGTATTTTTAAATTCAGATTGGATCTTGGATCCTTTGTAGGTCATAAAAACTTAGGGGCTTTTATTTTATTTGTCTAAGAACATATTTTATAATTTTTTGATATGGAAAGGTAATTATAAAAATAAAATTTTTAATTATATTAGTATTTTTCCAGAAAATATAATTTATTTTTAAAATGTAATAAAAATTGTAGGTCAAAATTTCTCTCTTGTTTTATGTGCCAACAAAATGGTTGGTGGATGGATCTAGAAGAAATGATTGAAGACAGCAAAAAGGAAATTAAAGGAATTAATAATAATAATAATAATATAATAGGAATTAATGAGGCACGTTGATGCATAAGCATGGCTGTGTCATGTGAGGCAGTAGAACTAGTGGGGCCTGTCCATCCTCCCACATCACATGGCAAACCTCATCCTGCATGCCTCCATGTGCCGTGCCGTGCACATGACATGCTCTCCGTCACTAAACATTATTTAATTAATCCATAATAACAACAATAAAAATAATTTTCGACAAAATTGAGAGCAAAATCTCAATTATTAATAATAATAATAATAATAATTGATATGGTGATAAAAAAAGGTCATCCGATATGAATTAACTGCTAAAGGGGAGATCAAAGTCAAGATGATTAACACTAAGATGTCAAAGGACTCGCCTACAGTGGCCAAGCGGAGGTCAGCCACAAGGGTCGGTCGGACATATAATGTCCGATCGATAACAAGCTTGGCTGAGTTGGCCACCCGTCTAGCTCGAAATAGTATGACAAGATCGTCAAATGCTGAGTACGGAGCGGTAGAATACTAGGAGACCGCGACACTTGTCCGATCGGGAGGCGACAGTCTACTATACCCAATCGTCGCAAAGAAGAATAGCTGAGGCCAACCGAGCGGAGGAGTCTCTAGTCGAGCGGCTACCTCGCTCGGCCGAGTAGCGGAATCATCGTCGTATCTCTCAATATTCTTTTGGGAGATATAGTGTCGCTAACACAAGATATGATCAACAAGCAGATCGTACGACGGAAACTTCCATTGTCTTGTTAGGGATATGCACGCCATGTTAAGATATGGTGTCAGAGACACTTTCCTGACAGGTCCTTTCATAGGACAAGAACGTGTCCACGCCTCGAGGAGTGTGCACGTCGCCCACTAGGGCTTTATATAAAAGGGATTCATACACCAACAGAAGTACGCACGTTATTCACTGTTTGCGCTTGTCCTACTATTGCTCCACATTCATTTACAGCTCCGGTAATTGACTTAATTAAGTGTCGGAGGACCAACGCTAGAAACCCTTTCCCTGACTCGACACTGACATTACTTGTTCTGAAGAGTAGGACATGATCTACATCAAGTCAACACAACAACCACATCCCTAATTCATCATCTTCCCGTTTTCAGATTGGATCAATAATAATAATAATAATAATAATAATAATAATAATAATCACCCATTTCCTTTAATTTGGTTTATAATAAAATCCTTGCCTACGACTACTCTCTGACTAATGATAATTTATTGATTATTATCAACTTAATTATTTATTTAGCTGCGGCTAATGACCGGTCCGAGTTCCACCGAGCCCGGCTCTTGACTGGCGCCGTAATTAACGGAGAGATAATTTATGGGTAAATTGATTTTTTTTTCATTTTTAAAATTTCCGCCTCTTAGTTTCAAATTTAGAACTCTCTTAGTGTTATTACATTTTGACCATTCAATTATTTAAAATTCGTCATAACTTGCCTCGGAGTGCATTTTTACAGTTAAGGGGGTAGTTTTAAAAATGGATTATTGTGTAGGTGAAATGTAATATTTTCAGTACAACAAATGGGAGAGCTCCACGTCACCACGCCGAATCTAGCGACCTTCCTCCTCCCCTTCGTCCCCGACACAGCGAGCAGCTATTAATTGCCTCCCCTGTTTCTGCTCTGCTCAGCTTTTGCTGCTTCATCCAAGTTTAAGATCCTCAAGTAAATCCATAGATCGGCGGATCGATCTCGCGCAGTGTGTGCCATCAGGGCGACGAATCCGGAGGAGATGAGCGATCTCTTCGATCAGATCGACGATTTGCTTGATTTCCTCAACGAGGAGGAGGAGAATGCGTTGGTAATGGTGAAGAAGCCCTGTAATGAAACAGGGGCCTTCCTTCTCCCTCCCTTGACTCCTCCTCATCCGACCGCGTCCGCCTCCACTGCCGCCGCCGGAGACGAGACACTCGAGTCATCCGGTAACCAAAAACAGGTGCGGTTCTTGAATCTTACATTCGAAGCTCGGTTTGAGGTACCGATATTTGTTTTGATTGTGTAGTTTGATGAGGAATTGGATTACTGGACGCCGGCGTTCCTCGACGAGTGCGACTCCCTTCTGGCGGACATTGAGCTCCCGGGCGCCGCCAAGATCGATGCTTTCTTCCGCGACTCGAGTCCGATCTCCGTCCTCGCACCGGCCGCCAATTGCAATGGGGAATCGTCTTCTTCTTCGTCTTACTCTTCGACCTCGGCTTCGCACTCCGGCGGCAGGTCGTTCCCCGCCCGCGCGCGCAGCAACCCGCGCCGTCGTCGGCCCACCGCCTTCCACCTCCCTCCTCCCCGCTCTCATTCCACAAGCGAGAGCTCCGAGTCCTCCCCTGCTCCGCAGAAGAAGAAGATAAAATTCACAACGAAGAGCCTGGCGGCCGGGACAGAGGAGGAAACGAGATCGGCGCCGCCGGCAGCCGTGAGGAAGTGCACGCACTGCGGGATACAAAAGACGCCGCAATGGCGCGCTGGGCCGACAGGGCCAAAGACGCTCTGCAACGCCTGCGGCGTCCGCTACAAGACCGGGCGGCTCTTCCCCGAGTACCGGCCGGCGGCCAGTCCCACCTTCGTACCAGCCCTCCACTCCAACTCCCACAAGAAGGTGGTAGAGATGCGGATGAAGGCCGTCGACGAGTCCGCCACGCCCTCCTCCGGCACCGGCCCCGACGACGGCTGCGACCTCCTCCAGTACATTCGCCGGCGGCATTATCGTCATAAATAGATTTAAGTAATTTTCCTTCTCTCATGTTATTATTGTTATTATTATCATTATTATTTAATTAAGTTATGCATAAAAAATATTTTTAATATTTAGATATTCTTACTTGAAGCCATACAAGTCTACCTAAAATGTGTAGAATTTGGTTAGCATGTTTATTGTGCAAATCTTATGTCATTTTCATGAAATGAAATGAAACAAGACCAACCACCTAACATTTGTTGCCTTTACCTAAACACCTTATTAGTTTGAGAATTAAGAGTACAAACAATGAATTCCACCTAATTAATACTCCAAACCCTAATTGATAGTGATCTACGTACCAACAATCTGACTGAAAACAAAATCAAGCTACAAACTTCAATGACTACTATACTTATTTCACCATACTTAAGAAATAAGTCATATTCATTGCAACACCTTAAGATCTTACTCCTGAAAAAGAAAATATCTGACACAGAGAAATTAGATTGTTGATGAGATAAGCAGCAGGATCTAGAGTTCTACTACTGCTACAAAAAGGCTTTAGATCAACTGAGGGGATTTTAGAACACAGCCAAACTACTATGAGTGTGGGAGAGTTGATAGATGAAGAGCTTAGATCTAATAAAGCCTTAGAAAGTAAATAAAAATAAAAGAAGATAAGATGCATTTATAAGTTACATTTTAAGTTTCACATTTAAGACTCAGGTTTTTCTCTTGCAGTAATTAATTAATATCATGGGAGTAATGGGATGAAGTTTGTTTTTACAAAGGTTTTCTTTTTAAAAATTTGAAAGTAAGTTTTTCAAAATAAATTTTAAAATATTTTTAAGTTATCCAAACAGATCCTTTGTCTTAACTTGATATTACTTTAAAAATAATATTCATCTAATAATTGTCCTCAAATATATGGATAGATACTTAGATCCAAACTAATAGTTTAAAGATATTTTCAAGGTATATTTTCAAAATATATTTTTCAAACCTTATTTTTCATAAAATTTAATTTTTTAAACAAAAGGTTTGAAAGAGTATTTTAAAATATTTATAAGGTTTTCAAAGACTAAAAATTTTCAGAATTTACTTTTAGATTATTTGAAGAATTTTTTTAATCATTCCTCTCCTTAAACTGATATTTTCTGGTTGTTCTAATTAGTAATAAGGAGTTCTATCTAAGTGTCTAGGAAATTTAATGTTGGTAATCCTTATATTCCGTAAATATATTATTTACATACATATTTTCTATTTATTTTCTATTTACATCTTATAACTGTTTATTAAGTTTGATTAATTAAAATAAAATTAAGTTTAGGTTAAATGAAATCATTGAGTAATTTAATTAAGTTCAAATTCTTAAGTTTGAATTAAGTGGACCTTATTAAATTTAGATTAATAAATGAATTTATTAATTTTTGGTTAATAGTTAAAATAAAAATTTTGGAAAAATTGATTAATAATTATTTACTTATAGTATTGATTTGGTTAAATAGATTAGAGTTAATTAAATTAAGATATATTAATAATTAAATTGAGGATTATTTTAAATTTGGTTTAGTTAAGCTTTATATACTTAAGTTAATTGTTATTTAAGTTTAATTAAGTTAAAGTTTTTAATTTAATTAATTTTAAGGTTTAATTAAATTAATATTCAAACTTTAAAATAAATTTAAAAGTTTAATTAATTTTAAGGTTTAATTAATTTTAAAAAGGTTTTATTATTATTATTTTTTAAAAGTTTGATTAATTAAAAATATTATCAAGGTTTTAAATTAAAGACGGGTTAGATAGAGATAAACATCTAATTCATTTAAGTTAAATGTAAGTCAAATTTTGATTAAATTTTAAAGTAGATTAACTTTTATTTAAAGTGAGTTAGAGTAAAGTTTTAATTAAGGTAAAATTAAGTTAAGGTATTAATCAAAGTTAAATTAAGTTAATGTTAATTAAATTAATATTAATCTAACTTCGCAATTGAGATTAGATTATTAATTAAAGTTAAATTCATTTTTTAATTAACTTGAGTTGGATTTAGTACCACTTTTTAATTATATTAAGGTTTATTAAATTCAATTTTAGTCCACGTTAGTTTAAATTGAATTTTTTTAATTAGATTAGGTTAAGGTTTAATTTCTAATTAAAGTTAAATTAAATTTGTTAAAGTTCAAGTTATTAATCAAAGTTAAGTAAATTTAAGGTTTAATTAGAGATAATCTTTAATTAAGATAAATTATGATTTAATTAAAGTAAAGTTAAGATTTTGATTAATCTTAAAATTTAAATTGATTAAGTTAAAGTTTTAAAGAGTTTAATTTTAACTGAGTTTTATTATTTTTTTATTTAAAAAGAAATTTTAAAATTCTTTAAAAAAATAATTTTTGGAATATTTTAAAATAACTTTAAAAGATTTTTTAAAATCATTTTTGGAAGATTTTTAAATAATTTATAAAATAATTTAAAAAATTTTTAAAAGGATTTTTAAAATATTTTTAAAGAATTTGTAAAAGGTTTTTAAATAGCTTTTAAAAGGATTTTTAAAAAGATTTTTAAATGATTTAAAAATAAATTTTAAAGGATTTTAAAAATAAATTTTAAAAGGTCTTTTTAACTAATTTTTAAAAGGTTTTTAAAATAATTTTAAAAGGATTTTAAAAATAATTTTTAAAAGGATTTTAATATAATTTTTAAAAGGATTTTAAAATAATTTTTAAAAGGATTTTAAAAATATTTTTTAAAAGTATTTCAAAAATGATTTTTAAAAGGATTTCAAAAATAATTTTTAAAAGGATTTTAAAATAGTTTTAAAAAGGATTTTTAAAATAGTTTTTAAAGGATTTTTAAAATAGTTTTTAAAATATTTTTTAAAAGAATGTTTAAATTAGTTTTTGAAGAATTTTAAAAAAAAATTAAAAGATTTTTAAATATTTTTTAAAAGGTTTTTTAAAATAATTTTTAAAAGGATTTTTAAAATAATTTTAAAAAGGATTTTTAAATTATTTTAGAAGGTTTTTTAAAATAGTTTTTTAAAGGATTTTAAAAATATGTTTTATAGAATTTTTAAAATATTTTTAAAAATTGTTTTGTAAGGTAAATTTTAAAAATATTTTTAAAATAATTTTGAAAACGATTTTAAAAGAATTTTCAAAAGGATTTTAAAAGGTTTTTTAATATAGTTTTTAAAACTATTTTTCAAATTAATTTTAATTAAAGTTTAAACTTAATTTCTTTTAATTAAGTTTAATTAAATTTTAAGTTTAATTTAGTTTAAATTTTAATCATGTTTAATTAAGTTTAAATTAAAGTAAAATTTATTTTATATATTTGATTTAAATTTTAATTTATCTTAATCATTTCAATTGGTCTAATTGTTCGACAAAGGTATTTCTATAGTTATGTCATAAGAGTTATGTCAAAAAATTTAATTTAATGATAGTTTGATCTTATGTTAGATTCAGATTTAATCGTTAATCAATTAAATGTACATTTCAAAAATTGACTTGCAGGTTGTGGCAAGACACGGGGACCTATTGGTGCAGGTTGCACTGATAATCAGGTTTTGATGTATGACAAATAGGTTAAAGTTAGATGTGTTATTTGTCTAATTGCTTTACCAAGTGTGCAAGAGTTGATGGGTCAGAAAGACTTGACACCAAGCTGAAATCCAGTTAGATTCGGGAGACCTGATAGCTGGTGGGAAGTCTAGATAGAGTTGAGATTCAATCAAAGTCCCAATTGGAAAAGTTTGGGAAAAATCATGGGTTTAAAATAATATAAGATATCTCCATTGACATAAGATTTTTTGGGGAGAGGCTAAGAGCAAAGTCATGAGGACTTAGACCCAAAGTGGACAATATCATGCCATTGTGGAGATATGTGAATATTCTTTTGGCACAACAATTGGTATCAGAGTCATGGTCCAGACTAGATGTCATGTGGGGTGACCTTGAATGAAGTTGAGGCCAGGCCCGAAGTAGGTCAAGTTGACCGGATGATTTGCGGGGAGGCCTGGAGCAGGTCAAGGTGACCTGGTGTTCACGGGAAGACTCGAAGTAGGTCAAGAGTAACCGGATGTCGATGCTTACAGGAAGGCTCGGAATAGGTCAGGATGACTGGATTTAGATGCTTGTAGGGAGGTCCGGAATAGGTCAGGGTGACTGGATGTTCAGGGGGGGGTCTGGACCATGAGAGTAATGGTGGTCCTTCATTTGAGAGGAGAATTGTTGTGATTCAATCAAAGTTCCACATTGGAAATGTTTGGCAAATATCATGAATTTAAAAGGATGTAGGATATCTTCATTGACATGAGGTCTTTCGGGGAAAACCCAAGAGTAAAGTCACAAGAGCTTAAACCCAAAGGAGACAATATCAAGCCATTGTGAAGATATGTGAATATCCTTTTGGCACAATAGATAAGTCCGCATGATCCGATATCTAGCAGGAAGTCTGGTTGGGTCCGCGAGACCTGACAACTGGCGGGAAGACCTGGTGGGTCAAAGACAAGTCAAACGACTACAGTTAGTAAGTAAGAGGTAAGCAATTGGAGAAGAGATCCCATGATGACGCGTTCCCCGTTGAGGGAACTGTAGGCGTCGGTCCATCTTAGGTCTATTTGGGAAACCTAAGTTGAGGCCTTGACTAGATCCTGATCTCAAGGAGACATGATCTAATTACTACTATGCAATATTGTTCTAACTTTGTTTTGTAGGATAAACTTTTTTTTTTTTTTTGCATGGACTAATCTTTTTTTCAGAGAAGAAAGTACTGAAAAAGGGTGTCCGGACACCCGGAAGAGATCCGAGCCCTTGGACTTCGGGCGCCCGGAAGGGATCCGGGCGCTTAGACTTTGGGCGCTCGGAAGGGATCCGGGCGCTTGGACTTCGGGCGCCCGAAAGGGATCCGGACGCTCGAAGTTGGTCCGAGCGCTTGGACCAGCTTCTCTCGGGTGGTTGCCAGGCACCCGGGCAGTTCGAGCGCCCGGTGCTGGTCCAGGCGCTTGGACTAGAAAAAATATCCAAAAGCCGAGTTGGAGTGCGATGACTAGTCGAACCCACATCAACGGTCCAGGCACCCAGAGGTGGATAAACTTCATGGATAAAGTTTCGACGAGAGATCACCACATTAACAACGATCCAGGTGTCCTTTAGGGGTTCCAGGCGCCCAGAATAAATTTATATAAAGGCTTTTGACTAGCAGCTTCAGGACATCAATTGCTACAACTTTCGTACTCACGCGTTGCTCCGAAAAGGTCTCTCGAATACCTAAAAACTGCACCGACAACCTACGCTCAAGTTTTTAAAGTTGTATTATCAGTATAATTTAATTCTTGCAATTGTACTTAAATTCTGTAATTGCTTTGTGATTATAGTGATTGCCCAACGAAAGCACTCAGCGAGTGCGAGCCTTAGAGTGGGAGTCGTCGAAGACTCCGAATCAAGTAAAGCCACTTGTGTTAGTGTTATCTTTTAGTCTTTATTCTTTTCCGTTGCGTACTCTTGATTTTTAAAAAAGCAGAAAACGCTATTCACCCCCTTAGTGTATTTACGGTCATGCAGGACCTTCTTGGGTATCAGAGTAACGACTACTTCTATACAAAGTCCTTTTAAGAAATTGAACATTTAATTTTACTATTGAGAAATCCTGGTCTAGCTAGTCTAGAATGTGGCGAGATAGCTTTAGTTAGTTTCATTTAACTAAATAGACAAAGAGAGATATGTCTTACCTTACTTAACTCCCTAGACCAAGCTTCTTGGGTTCGATTTATTTAAAAGTTTTGTTTTTTTTAACATCTATTATTTTGATTAAACCGATTCTTTTTTGAATTTTGAAAAATAATTAAATCAATTTTTTGTTAAATAATATATTAAAAAAATTTAATATTTTATTTTTTTAAAATTGATTTTATTTTTTAAAAAATCATTTTTTATTTAAAAAAATCAATTCAGTTGTTTCGATTTTAATAACAAAATTCCATAGGTTAAAAAATCAACTAATTCAATTTTAAGTAGTTTTGGTTCAGTTCAATTCTAACCAGCTTTATTAATGACCACCAAACTGTCATAATCGATGCGCTAGCTTCCACTGTCTCTAAGAGACTCTCGAGTAGTTGCAACTATTAGCCTAGTTCAAATCGATGCACATGCCCTAGTTAGGTTGGAATTGGAGTATAATCCATAGATGTGAATCCAGACGATGTAGAATGGATGTAATATTATAGTGGAAGACATGGGTTTTGGGCATGATAAGAATCAAATGATTCCATTGAAAAACTTAGATCGAAATTTAATAAAATTTTCTCCAACAATATGCATGAAACGCTAGTAAAAGAAAGCTAAAATAAATTTATTAATGAACTTAGAACAATTTATTCCACACAAGATTGATATCACTTTTAGAAACCTCCCGCTCCTCCATAAGCAAAAACATATACATCCTTACCAAATGTATCATGATCATCAGCTACGCTATAATAATCACTAATATCTGACTTAGTGTCAATAAGTTGAGAATCCAATTTGACCAAATTATTCCAGCGATCCACTACCTGAACTTGAATGAAATAAGCAGCTTTATTACGTCCTTCATTACTTGGATGACCACTGCCCATCGGAGGGCTCGGCACACTCAAGGGAGAGTTAACATGTCCACCCATTTGAATAACGTATGCGTGATCCTGCATCTTAGGAAGCAATTCCTTAGGGAAATACCCAAGAGGTAGTTGATCATTATAAGTAACCCACCAATTCCCTGTTATAGAATCCTATAAATGAAAATATATAAAATTTATTAATAAGGATTAAACTTCAATAAAAATAACATAACACATTTAGAAAGGAAAAAAAAAAAGAAATTACCCTAGCGATTAGTATGGATAGATATTTCTGTTCACCACCGTAAGTGGAAAATTCAGGAATAAAACTTCCAGGCCCATAAATATTAGTGGTGCTGACAAAACCAGGGCAGTCCAAATTTGGACATCCCGTTTTCTCATGCCCATCACTCTGAAAATACATAATTAAATATATTAACTGAGAATATATACGAAACTAAAGGAATAGAATATAAAAGATTTATACTTACGGTCCAAAAAGTAAAAAAACGAGGATAACTGGAATCATACAAGGATGTTGAAACCTATGAAATTAGATATAAATTAGTGATTATATAAAACAATATTAGTTAATGATTTATATTAATTTACCTGCCAACCGGCCTCGATCACATTGATTTCATTGCTTGGAACATGTGTATCACCAAGAAGATATATAGTGCTAGATGATGTTTGATCAGCTTTTAGATCTGGAAGCTTATAAGTTGCCATTTTTGCGTACGCTCCATAAAATGGACCATATATATTTTCAATTATTGCGAACTGTGTTGAATGCAAATATTATTTATGTTTGAACTCCATAAATAATGAATTAGAATTGCAATAGTTGTAGTAATAGTAATAGTAATAGCAATACTAATAGTAATAGCAATACTAATAGTAATAGTCATAACAGTGATAAAAAAAAAAAACTTACGTGATTTCGATTTGGGATTGGGACGTTAGCTATGGCTTGTGCTCTAAATTGATTTCTCAAAAGTTGAGACTTAGTTAAATCTTGTTTTCGAGCACGGTGGACGAGAACAGTGCCAGAAGGACAAGTATCATTGAATCCATAAAAAGAAGTTGGTTTAGATTTTCCAAGCTTCATTCCCTTTGGAAGACTACTTGGTTTTAACTGCAAAGATTATCAGATCAATTAAAGAGGAAAAGGAACTATACAATGTAATAAAAAATATCATATCAATTTGACTTGTTTATTTTTGAATACTAAATACCTGAAGAGTATGATTTTTCAACAAAGGGTGGTCAAATGCTGGTTGCTTGTACATATCAACACAGTCAAATAGATCTCCTGTTATTGTCTAACAAAAAATAATAATAATAATTTCAATAAAAGTACTATTTCTAATTTTTCAAAAGAAATATTAATAATGACCTGAATGGTTTTAAGTGAGTATTTAGCTTTCTCGTTCCATGATCTTGCTTGTGCTCCACCAATCAAAATAAACAATAAAATGTGAAGAAACATGATGTAAAAATTCAAATGATATGAAAGTTTAATATTGAGATATGTTGTAAATCTTAGTTCATTCTCTAGTTTATAAATACACACACAAAAAATTATAATTAGTAAGATATAAGAATCATTAAAAAATAAAAAGGTAAATCATTTTCATTTTTTTAAATATGTAATTTGCTATTAATGTTATCTTAAATTGATATAAAATTAATGTTAAAATAATAAATTTTAAAATTTACAACAAATCTAAACTGATCTCTTTATTAATGTAATCTTAAATTTTATACAAAATTAATAAGAGCTTTCTCTATTGTGTTAAAATAATAAATCTTAGAATTTATATAAAATTAATATAAGTTTATTTCCATTAATGTCAAAATAATAAATTTTAAATTTGTACAAAATGTAAGCAATTATCTCTCTCTATTACTATCTTAAAATTTATATAAAATTAATGTAAACTTATCTCTATTAATGTTAAAATAATAACTTTTGAATTTTATATAAAATGTAAGCAATCATATCTCTATTAATGTGATCCTAGAATTTATACAAATTAAATTAAGTAAGTGTATCTATATTAATGTTGAAATAATAAATTCCCTTCCATTTATTTTTTATTTAAACCTAAACAAAAAATATATATAAATTTTCACATTTAAAATATGAAAATAATATTCTTTATATATATATTATTTTATTTAATGGTTCTTATATTGCTCAGTACTATAAATTGTTTTTGCCTTTATAGATTAAAGAAAGAGTTGAGATTTACAACATATTAAAAAAAATTAAACTTTAATATCAAATCATATTACTTAAAATTTTATTTCTTGTGTTTATTCCGATTAGTGATTAGTGGGAATAAGAAAGTTAAACATTTTAGTAAAATACTAGAGTGCATTTGGTTCAAATTATCATGTTATGTGATTACCGAATAATCATAAAATCAAAATTATGAAGAATAAAACATAATATAATATTATTTGGTTCAACTTAGGTAATATAAAAAAATATATTTATTTTAAAATTTTAATATATAATTTAATATTTTATTGTATTAGTTACAAAACTAATAATATATATTTATTTTCTTTTATTAACTTTTTATATATATTTTTTTAAGTTTACTTTTTTAAACTTCTCTCTCTTTTTATATATATATATATATAACTTAGTACATATTTTTTTTTTCTATTTAGTTTTTATTATTTAAAACAGAAATTTTGTTATGAAAAATTTAAGGATATTTTTGTCCCAAATTGTAAATATCAGAAGATATTTTTGACCAAATTTTTTTTATTAATATCAAAATCAAACAAAACCTCATATTTTTAAAGTTTTCTGATTCCGAGTTGTATGCCCCTTTTATGACATGTCGGACATGAATCATTACTTGGTAATCGTCGATTACTTAAATTAAATAAGGTTTTCGTTAATAACCTTAGATGGATAACCATAATTATCAAGAATAATCTCCAATCAAACATACCCTTAAGATTCTTATTAATATTTTTTTAGAATTATTATTAACATTTTAATTATAAATTACACTTTTATTAAAATTATTAAATTTTTTTGTCACTAAATAATTGGAGACCACTGTGTTGATATATACAAAAAACCAACATTTGACCTTGTATTGATTATAAAAAAAAGTCAAATTGATATATGATATGGGTTATGATGAATAGGTCAAGAAGGAGACGTGGCAATTAGAGTCAAGATGACGTGACAGTCCTACTCCATAAAGGATAATATCCCTTCATTTGGTCCGGATCAATTGCTCAGTGTTAATGTTCTTAGGTTGACTAGATCGGATTTTAATTCGGCGGGTTGGGGGGGGGGGGGGGGGGGACATTTGGTCTTTCAACCAAGTGAACCAGGGAGTCTAATATCTCAAAGGCGGTCAAATTAAGGCTAGTCGACCTTACATATTGGCCGGAATGACTGACTCACTCAATAACCAGACCAACCAGAGAGAGCAGTACGCATGTGTATCCGCCCAATCTTAAAACCAGACGAACATGTATGCTCTGATCGTACAAATATCTGGTTGCACAGATATCTAACCGAGAAAAGACACAATGTAGCTGCATCTCTTTGTAACCCTTTATAGGCTTGGGCAGATAAAAGGACAACTGAAACTGCAGCACTTATCCTTATATTTCCACCCGGACGGGATCCCAGCGAAGTATAAGTTATTTTATTATTTCTCGAGTAGATTTTCAACATGACTAAAACACTATATCATTTTTCAAACAAATATCTCATAGTTATGCAAAATATAATAGTGGCTGAATGATCGAGAGTTCAACTGAACATTTTAACATAGCGGCCGACTTAAAGACATACTCAACAGCCAGTATTCTAATAAGGTGACCGGCTTGAAGACCGACCAAAATATATGCAATGAACAACAGCATAACGAGAAGGTCGGATTAAATACCAACCAAGATACATACAGTATAGCACACGACGAAATCACTTATGCATAATGCAACTAAACATCAGCCTAACAGGATGGATGGCTTAAGGATCGGCCGGGTTATGCGCAGCAGACAACATCTGTCTAACAGGACGACCGACTTAAGGATCGACCAGTTTATGCTCAGCAGATAACATCCTTCTAATGAAGCGATCGACTTAAGGATCAGACGAATTGTATTCAGTCGACAACATCATCTTAACAGAGCAGCGCCGACTTAAAGACTGGCTGAGACATGTTTAGCATATAACATCCTAACAACCTGGTATAATAATAATACTTATGTGTCAGAGAATATCCTTTTGGAACCTTCTTCAAGGACCATTGTGTCCTCCATCAGCAGACCAATTATAACAACATATTCCTTCAGCCACTTCAGTGATAACAGAAATTATAATGACAAAAGGGGTATACATATGGGTCAGAAAAAGATTCCTTGGACGACTGTGGTGGTACCCCCTTACTTTATTTAACAACCTCTACTACATTTCACTACCTTATGATTGCGGAGGTTATGCAGTGTGATATATAACAGGGGAGTCCTCTCCGTGACGAAGGTACGCTCACTAACATCTGCAACTCCACTTTAATATAATGGACTAACTAAGATAAGCAAAAACTATTTATTTAACTTATATTCTCAACCAAAATTTACATACTCTAAATCAATAATATAATGGACTAACTAAGATAATAACAAAGTAATTAAGAACCTTACCCTTAAAGATGAACAAGGTGGGACGTTTATTTGTAGCTCTTCATCTACTGCTCCTGGATACATTAAGTCAAAGAGTTAATAAGTTATTTAGCTCACAACTGAATTTACATTAAGTCAAGATAAATCCAAAGCTTAACTGAGGCTCCATGAATGGTAAGTGTAGTTTGTTTCTCTTCCTTAACAATAAATTCGTAAAAAGAAATCAATACTAACTCAATACTAGGGATTAAAATAGGAAATCTAAAGAAAGAATGAAGCTTGGAGCAATGAAGAAAAATAGGAGTATTTGGGGGAGCTGGAGTAAGTGGATGAATCGAGGGATTTTAATCCTATAAAGCTCTAAGAAAAGAATGTCAGCTATTTTGCTGAGGAAATCAAATATTTAATTTTCTTTTGCAACAAAAAAAATGAAAGAGATTAAGAATGTCATGTTCCTCAACTAAATTTAAAACATAGAGTGACAACATCACTTGGAAATCTTGAAAGTTCGTCTTAGAAGCCAAACCCAGCAGTTGTTTCTTCAAATCTTATGTTTTCCATCTCAGTAACCTTCTCATCGTTAGATAGTTAGCTACTAACTAAAATATTGTCAAACAGAATGTCATCCTGCATAATCCATATCTTAATACCATTGGCGGCAATGAGCTCAAAATTGAACCTATCAAGTTCAAAGTACTGGGGGTTCTCTATCTCTGAGGGTTCCTCTTCTAGGCTGACCATATGGAGGTGCTTCTTCAAACTTTGGGTTATTTATTTTTGGAGTTTTTGAAAAAAAGAAGAATAGGGAGAGAGTAAAAAATAATATGAGAGCAATAAAATTTATTATTGATTGATATTTGTCCTAAGGATAATATAATATATAATGTTCAAAAAGTACTTTGTCAATTGACTAATTAATAAATAACATAATTATTCTAATAATTATAACAGAATTATTAGAATAATCTAAATTCTAATTTGATTTGATTTGGTGATTTGATCCAGTCAATTCTGTTAATTCTCTTTTATCTTTTTTACCCCCGACAAACTTAATAGGAGATCTTTGACGTTAAATTTGCTTGCTAACTTGCTGAAACATTGTCTAGATAATGACTTAGTAAATTAAAGATATCAGCGATTTGATCTTCAACAGAAATAGAAATATAAGAAATGGATAACTGCTGAGTTGGCACACGTTCACGAACAAAATGAAAATTAATTTCCACATGTTTTGTACGAGCATGAAAGATTGGATTTGCTGTGAGATATGTTGCTCCAATATTGTCGCACCAAATTTTTGGTGCAATATTTGATGTAAGATAAAGTTTAGAGAGAAGTGATTGAAGCCAAATAATTTCTGACATTGTATTTGCTATAACTTTATATTCTACCTCAGTGTCTGAACGAGATACTGTAGGTTGCTTTTTCGAATTCCATGAGATAAAATTTCGTCCAAGAAATATTGCATATCCACTAGTAGAGCATCTATTTTCATGAGAACTTGCCAAATTTGCATCGCTATATGCATGTAAATCTCCAGACGATTGACGATATAAAAGAAGACCATGTAATAGTACCTTTACGATATCGAAGTATTCTTTTTTTACATTATCCCAATTTTGTTCAATTGGAGCATGCATGAATTGACAAGCACAATTTATTGCGAAAGTAATATTAGGGCGTGTGATAATGACATATTGTAAGGCTGCAACAATATTTCGATAAATCTGTGGATTAGACAGAGCAGGAGAGGATGAAGTTGGAGAGTTGTTTATAGCAATTAGTTTAGAGATCGGACGTGCTCTATCCATTTTGACTCTTTGGAGAAGTCCAATAATGTATTTTCTCTGAGAAAGAAGATAACAATCCTCATGTAGAATAAGCTCAATACCAAGAAAAAAAATAAGCAATATCCAAATCTCGAGTAGGAAATTCTTTATTGAGAAGACTTAATAAAGTTGTGATACCCTTGTGATTATTACCAGTTATCAGAATGTCATCCACATAAATAAGAAAAAATATCATAGATTTATCATTATATTTGTGAAATAGAGACGAATCAGTCTTTGATCTAGATAATCCTTGAGCTTACAACCAATTAGATAGTCGATGAAACCATGCACGAGGAGCTTGTCGAAGACCATATAAGGATTTCTTAAGTTGGTAAACATGAGATGGAAATTGTGGATGATGAACCCAGATGGTTGCTCCATAAATATAGTTTCCTCAAGATGATCATGGAGAAATGCATTTGAAATGTCCAATTGTCGTACATACCAATTAGAACTAACAGCTATTGATAATAATAGTCTGACAGATGTAATTTTGATGACTGGACTAAAAGTGTCATTAAAGTCAATACCTGGTTGTTGACTAAATCCTTTAGCTACAAATCAAGCTTTGTGCCATTCAAGAGAACCATCAGCTTGATGCTTAAGATAGAATACCCATTTAGAGCCCACAACATTCATTGAGGGAGTGCGCGGAACTAGACTCCATGTTCCATTTTGAAGAAGTACATGAAATTTTGTAGCCATTGCACTACACCAATTTGGATCCTTGTTTGCTTGTGTAAAATAAGTTGGTTCAATAGATTTTGAAGAGACCACTAGAGCTCGTGGAAGGGGATATCGAGTTGCATTTGGTGGGTAATGCTATAAATGTCACTAATGGGAAGCATGTGACGAGGAATATTGTCATCTGAATCACTTGTTGATGGCGACGAGGAAGTAGGCTGACATGGTGATGTAGATGATGGACTTGCATTATCCGAGGATCTAGAACTAGAGAGCATATTATCTTCGACCGATGAGACTTCCAAGATTGGAGTAGCAACCTAAGGTGATTCTGATGGTATAGGAGAGTTATTAGAGAGTTCCAGAGCAGCACCTAGGATGCCATCACTTCAGACCTAGGATGTCATCACTTCTGACAATATTAGGTGGCATCAAGAAGGTGCCACTTGTAAATGGAGGAGAGATCGAAGAAGCTACTGGAAAAGGGAATAGAGACTCATAAAAAATAACACGTGAAATATAAATTCATCCTGTTGGTATATGCAAGCAACGATAACCATGGTGCAAATTGCTATAACCAAGAAAAACACATTGTAGTGAATGAGAGTCAAGTTTATGTTTAGAATAGGAGCATAACCATGGATAACATGTTGGACCCCGTGGTAGTTTTGATGTGATCAACCAAGTTAGTTAGGTCCTGCGTTTTGTCTGACCCCTGTGTCTGAGTGTGCAGCAACTTAGGACACTGAAAGTCGAGCGGAAGACGCAGCTAGCGAGAAGGACGACACGGGAAGGGAGCCGGCGGGCTCGGTGCGTCCGAAGGACGAGAGAGCTGTGGAAGAGTACTCCGGTGGAGCGAGAAGAACGTGCGCGGCGTTCGAGGGACGAGAAGCCGGACGGAAGCCTACTCGAGGAGAAGGCCGGGAATTGGGTTCGGGTGAGCCCTATTTCGGTGGGCCGCAATCACCCAAGGAGCCGAACCGGAGCAAGTCAACTAGAGTTGACTTGTCAACGGTTCGGTCGACCGAACACTAATCTCAGAAGACCAACCGCTGGTGACACGTCAGAAGCCACGTCAGCAAGCCAGCCGTTGGAGGACTGATCGGTCGACCGAACCTCTTGATCGGTCGACCGAACCCAAGATTATCCAGAGACTGAGTCGAGCGCTTTCATCGGGCCAGCGCAGAGGAAGACCGTTGGCCGATCGGTCGACCGAACAAAAGGATCGGTCGACCGAACCTGAGCTCGATCAACAGAGACTGCACCTGGACAAAAATCTTGGCAGGTATAGCAGGTTCGGTCGATCGAACCTGGGGATCGGTCGACCGATCCCTCTCGAGTCAAACCTGATCCCGAAGGATCAGGTGATCTGATAAGCTTGAGAACCCCTATATAAAGAGGGTCTCGGGTAGCTTTAGAGATATATCAAATACGAACGCGTTTCAACTCTTGTACTGTCTAGTTAAGCAATAGTTCTGTGCTCTACAAAGTGTAAAAGACTTCTCCGCCTTCAGAGAAGGAGTTTCTTAGTGCGCTTTCATCGCCCTGGATTAACAACCTTCTTGGTGTTGGTTGCTACTCGGAAAACCTAATGGTTCCACTGTACATAAATTTTGTACAAAGGTCTGAACCTTTTCCTAGCTACCATGTGTTCTTTTAAATTAAACTCGGATCGCCTGCGGAACTTAACACGTTTGATCCTAAGTTTAATTTATTTATTCTTTTAGGTTTAGACTTGGATCTCCTGCGGAACTTAACACGTTCGATCCAAATCACCTAGGTTATTAATTCCATTAAATATTAATTTCCAAAATTGGCTTCCAGGACTGCATGGCGAGGCACATGACCTTCTTGGATATGGGAACAACCACCACCGCCTAGACAAAGCCTTTTAATGAAAGCTAATATTTAATTTCCTTAAATAACTTTAGGTCAACCGAAAAGAACAATCAAATCATAAGGAAACGAAAAATAAAAGAACACAACATCGAAAACAAATTCGAAATACTAGAATCGCATGCCTCTTGTATTTGGTATTTTTACATGAAGATAAAACTAGTATGATGGGGAAATAAAATACTATTATACCTTTTCTTTTGCAAGCAAAAACCTCTAGGTCTTCTACCGTATTCCTCTTCTAACCTCAGACGTTGTGTGGGCAACGATCTTCCGAGATGAGAAACCACCAAAGCACCTTCTTCTCCTCCTTGCAAGGTTCGGCCACAACAAGAGCTTCTCTAAGGATGAAGAGAAAACACCACCAATGCTCCAAGGGATACAAGCTTTCTCTCCTTCTTCTCCAAGCTAGAATCCGGCCACCACTTGATCTCCAAGAAGATGTGAGGTTCGGCCACAAGGATGGAGAGAAGAGAAAAGAGAAGGGCCCGGCCACAAGAAGGAAGAAAAAGAGGGAGAAGATAATAGAGGTTGTTCACCTTGAAGGCTCCCAAAACTCCCTCTTTTATAATCCTTAGCTTTGGCAAATAAGGAAATTTAATTATAATAAAATTTCCTTAACTTTTCTTGACATGAATTAATTAAGAAAAATTAAACAAAATTTCCTAAACCTTCATGTCATGGCCATCCACATCATTAAGAGCAAACAAGGCAATTTCAATCAACAATTAAAATTCCTTATTTGTCTTCGGAAATTTAAAAAAATAAAATTTTCTTTTAAAATCCCTTCATGGTTGATAAAAAAAAATTTCTATAATTTTAATTTTTCAATATGTGAATAATTTACAAAGAAGAAAAATAAAATATCTTTCCAATCTACAAATAAGGAAAGAGATCTAATCTCTTTCTTTAATCTTTTGTAGATCCTTTTAAAAGAGATATTTTAATTTTTAATCTCTCCAATAAATTATATCTTTCACATAAGAAAAATTTAAAATTAAAATTCTTTTTAATTTAATGGGGGCCGGCCACCTAAGCTTGGGTTCAAGCTAGGGCCGGCCACCCATGAACCAAGGCTTGGCCGACCCTAGCTTGATCCACAAGCTAGCTTGGCCGACCCCTACATCATGGGTATGAAGGTGGGTATAGGTGGGTATAGTACTCTATAAATAAGAGGCTACGATAGGGACCGAGAGGAGGAATTGGTTTTGGTCTCCCGATAAAATTAAGCATCCCGTGTTCGCCCCGAACACACAACTTAATTTTATCAATAATAATTCATTCCACTAGAGAACTATTATTGAACTACCGCACCAATCCCAAATTACATTTTTGGGCTCCTACTTATTATGAGTGTGTTAGTCTCCCTGTGTTTAAGATGTCGAATGCCCACTAATTAAGTGAGTTACTGACAACTCATTTAATTAATATCTTAGTCCAAGAGTAGTACCACTCAACCTTATCGTCATGTTGGACTAAGTCAACCTGCAGGGTTTAACATGACAATCCTTATGAGCTCCTCTTGGGGACATTCTCAACCTAGATTACTAGGACACAGTTTCCTTCTATAATCAACAACACACACTATAAGTGATATCATTTCCCAACTTATCGGGCTTATTGATTTATCGAACTAAATCTCACCCATTGATAAATTAAAGAAATAAATATCAAATATATGTGCTTGTTATTATATTAAGATTAAGAGCACACACTTCCATAATAACTGAGGTTTTTGTTCCTTTATAAAGTCAGTATAAAAGAAACGACCTCTAATGATTCTTCTCAATACACTCTAAGTGTACTAGTGTAATATATAGTTAAGATAAACTAATACCCAATTACACTACGACCTTCCAATGGTTTGTTCCTTTCCATCTTGGTCGTGAGCTACTGTTTATAATTTATAAGGTACTGATAACATGATCCTCTGTGTGTGACACCACACACCATGTTATCTACAATATAAATTAATTGAACAACTACATTTATCATAAATGTAGACATTTGACCAATGTGATTCTTATTTCTAGATAAATGTTTATACCAAAAGCTAGACTTTTAGTATACATCCTAACACTTGGTTGTAACCAGGTTAAAATAGCTGAGTCTTTCTTTTCTGTTCATACTTTAAGTTTTGTTTCATCTTGTAGCTATTGCATCTATTTCAGTTTAAATTGGTTGAGGAGGGTTTAGTTTTTACTTGCAGGCAATGCGTTTCAGACTCAACCATGGAAGCTGAGTATGTGGTAGCCTCTGAGGCAGCTAAAGAAGTTGTATGGCTCAGGAATTTCCTAATGGACTTAGATGTGATTCCTGGTTTTCCCAAAATCATCATAATTTATTGTGATAATAGCAGTGCAGTTGCAAACTCGAAGGAACCACGAGCCCATAAGGCGAGCAAGCATATAGAGTGCAAGTACCACCTGATACGAGACATCGTAAAGCAAGGAGAAGTTGTTGTCGCCAAGATTGCATCAGCAGATAACCTGGCAGATCCTTTCACTAAGGCCCTTCCAGCGAAAGCTTTTGATCAGCATGCGGAGGGGATGAGAATCAGATGTATGACAACAGATATGGCAGCTTAGTCTTTTAGTATAAATGGGAGATTGTTAGAGTATATACTAAAAACCTAGCTTTTTGTAAACATCTATTTTGAAATAAAAGAATCACATTGGTCAAATGTCTACATTTATTTACTAAGTGTAGTTGTTCAATTAATTTATATTGTAGATAACATGGTGTGTGGTGTCACACACAGAAGATCATGTTATCAGTTCTTTATAAATTATAAACAGTTACTCACGACTAAGATGGAAAGGAACAAACCGTTGGAATAGTCGTAGTGTAATTAGGTATTAGTTTATCTTGACTAATAAATTACACCAGTACACTCTAAGTGTATTGAGTAGGACCATTTAAGGTAAGTTCTTTTTATACTGACTTAATAAAAGAACAAGACCGTAGTTATTATAGAAGCGTGTGCTTTTAATCCTAATATAATAACAAGCACATATATTTAGTATTTATTTCTTTGACTTATCAAAGGGTGAGATTTAGCTCGATAAATCAATAGACCCGATAAGTTGGGAAATGATATTACTTATAGTGTGTGTTATTGATTATAGAAGGAAACTGTGTCCTAGTAATCTAGGTTGATAATGTCCCCAAGAGGAGATCATAAGGATTGTCATGTTAAACCCTGCAGGTGAACTTAGTCCGACATGATGATAAGGTTGAGTGGTACTACTCTTGGACTAAGATATTAATTAAAGAGAGTTGTCAGTAACTCATTTAATTAGTGGACATTCGACATCTTAAACACAGGGAGAATAACACACTCATAATAAGAAGGAGCCCAAATTGTAATTTGGGATTGGTGCAGTAGTTCAATAATAATTCTTTAGTGGTATAAATTATTATTGATGAAATTAAGTTGGGTGTTCGTGTCGAACACGGGAAGCTTAATTTCATAGGGAGACCAAAACCAATTTCTCCTCTCGGTCCCTATCAAGTAGATTTACTTGGTATTCACCTCCAAAGGAGGTGACTAGTCCAAGGATCCACACACTCACACACACTTCCACTAATAAACACTCCTTTTCGGTAACTACCGAAGGCGGAGAAGCCCTACAAGTTCACACTACAAGAAGAAAGGAAAGGGAAACAAAATACAGCACAAGCTTACAAGGAAACCCTAACCCTAGCTTTCTTCTTCAGCTGTAGATTCGCTTCTTGACTTGGAAGACCTCCAAGAACCTTCAAGAACTGGCGATATGAACTTTGTGGAGAAACTCTAGGATCACAGTGAAGATCTGAGATGAATCGGTGAAGCGCTACCGAAGGAATCGAATGCTTGTGGCTTTAATCGACGCTAACGGTCAGATCCCAATCGATTGGATTGCTCCCAATCGATTGGGGAGGCTTTGGATCGATCGGCTGATTGATCCAGAGCGCCTCTGTGCTCTCGGGAAATGCCTGGATCGATTGGCTGATCGATCCAGGGCTTATCGCACAGAATTGCGACTCCCAATCGATCCACTGATCGATTGGGACCTCTGGATCGATCGCCTGATCGATCCAGAGGGATTCTGTTCGCGCGACACTCCTCCCCAATCGATCCACTGATCGATTGGGAGGATGCTTGTCGTGGGGACTCACCCGATAGATCGGCTGATCGATTGGGAATCATCCAATCGATCGGCTGATCGATCCAGATGCTGGTTTTTGCCCAAAACTAAGTCCTAAGTCCTCCAAATCAACATCCGGTCAATCCATGACCTGTTGGTACATCATGACTAGCATCTGGTCACCCTTGACCTGCTAGGATTCCCTCACCAAGTGTCTGGTCAATCCATTTGACCCACTTGGACTTTTCTCCTCGTGCCAAGTATTCGGTCAATCCCTTGATCTACTTGGACTTTCACCAGATGTCTAGTCAACCTTGACCCATCTGGATTTTCTCCGTGCCTAGCTTCACTCACCAGGACTTCTCATCTGCCTGGCTTCACTCACCAGGACTTCCAACTGCCTAGCTTCACTCGCTAGGACTTTCACCTAGCTTCACTCACCAGGATTTTCTCACTGCCTAGTTTCACTCACTAGGACTTCCAACTGCCTAGCTTTACTCACTAGGACTTTCACCTGGCTTCACTCACCAGGATTCCTTCTGCCTAGCTTCACTCACTAGGTCTTTCATTTGGCTTCACTCACCAGGATTTTCCTTCTGCCTAACATCCCAGTTAGGACTTCCCAGTCAAGTATCTGGTCAATCTTGACCTACTTGACTCTTCTTCAACCAACATGATCAAACCCTGATCAGAGGAGAATTGCACCAAACAATCTCCCCAAATGAACAACTGCACCTGCACTTGTCCATATCATCGAAGTCTTGTATTGTCAAACATCGAAACCCAAACAAAGACTCAAGCTTGGTCAACCAGTTCAACCTTGACCTGAGGGATATTGCACCAACAATCTCCCCCTTTTTGATGTTTGACAATACCTTTAAGTTAGGCTAGTCCCATAGCCTCAACCTTCTTTCTTATGCCACTAGGTAATGAGGGCGTAAGTTACAACCTACATTCTCCCTCTAAGAAGGCAGACTCCCTCTTAGATAATGAAGGCCTAACTTAAACCCTACATTCTTCTCCCCCTATTGACACACATCAACAAATTCACTTGTTGAAAAACTCTCCCCCTGAAGAGTTGCTCATCGTTGTTCACAACTTCACTCGTTGTGATTAACACGATAATGAAGGTCCCATACCCTTCATTATCATCAATGCTCGCCCTTGAGTATTAACAAGGTCCAATAACCCAAATGAAGGTCCCATACCCTTCATTTGTATCGAATGCTCATCCATGAGCATATACCAACTTGAACCACTTGAACAATGAGGATAATCACTCTCCATTAAAGTTCAAACGCTCAACCTTAAGCATGTTCTTAAAAGAAGGTTAACCACCTTCCAAGGTTCATGAAAAATAGTTTTCATGTCTTTTAAAGAGTACCTCCCCCTAAAGACATGGTCGTACCTTCTGTCATTGCACCAACAATGACTTGGAATCCCTAAACCTTTAAGAAACCCAAATTTAGAAGTTTTGAGGTTCAAAAGTTCAAAATTTGAATCAACCTCAACGTAAACTTCTACTTAGTCTCCTTTAACTAATCCATCCTTGTTTTCAACATGAAAACACCCTTTTTATGTATACAAACGTATTTTTAAGGGTTTGGAATGGTTTCCTAGACTAAATAAGGGTCAAACCACTGAAAATCAGCTTTCCCAGCTGAAATCAGGTTCCCCAATCGATTGGAGTTGGGTCCCAATCGATTTCACTACCTTGAATCGATCCACTGATCGATTCAGCCAGTCTGGATCGATCGACTGATCGATCCAGCGAGCTTCTGCTCACGAGAATGACCTTCTCAATCGATCGGCTGATCGATTGAGGCACTCCAATTGATCGGGTGATCGATTGGAGATCTGAAATTGTTGAAATTCAATTTCAGCCAATTTTAGAAACCCCTAGAAAATTCAATTGTTGTAAAAACTTTAGTGTTTTCTTCAAGTTTGTGTCTAACTTTTCAATGATGATTACTATCAAAAGATAGCCTTCACCAAGGTTTTCCAAAAGCATTTTAAAATCATTTTCAAAACCAATATCCAACCATGTTCCTTGGGCTCAATGCACATGACTTGTGTTAGAGTGTATACTAAAAGCCTAGCTTTTGGTATAAATATTTATCTAGAAATAAGAATCACATTGGTCAAATGTCTACATTTATGATAAATGTAGTTGCTCAATTAATTTATATTGTAGATAACATGGTGTGTGGTGTCACACACAGAAGATCATGTTATTGGTTCCTTATAAATTATAAACAATAGCTCACGACCAAGATGGAAAGGAACAAACCATTGGAAGGTCGTAGTGTAATTAGGTATTAGTTTATCTTAACTATATAATTACACTAGTACACTTAGAGTGTATTGAGTAGGACTATTTGAGGTCGTTCCTTTTATACTAACTTTATGAAGGAACAAAGACCTCAATTATTATGGAAGTGTGTGCTCTTAATCCTAATATAATAACAAGCACATATATTTGATATTTATTTCTTTAACTTATAGTGTGTGTTGTTGATTATAGAAGGAAACTGTGTCCTAGTAATCTAGGTTGAGAATGTCCCCAAGAGGAGCTCATAAGGATTGTCATGTTAAACCCTACAGGTGGACTTAGTCCGACATGATGATGAAGTTGAGTGGTACTACTCTTGGAGCTAGATATTAATTAAGTGAGTTGTCAGTAACTTACTTAATTAGTGGACATTTGTTATCTTAAACACAGGGAGACTAACACACTCATAATAAGGAGCCCAAAATGTAATTTGGGATTGGTGCGGTAGTTCAATAATAGTTCTTTAGTGGAATGAATTATTATTGATGAAATTAAGTTGTGTGTTCGGGGTGAACACGGGATGCTTAATTTCATCGGGAGACCAAAATCAATTCCTCCTCTCGGTCCCTATCGTACCCTCTAGTATATAGAGATTTATACCCACCGTATACCCACCTTCTTACCCATCCAATGGGGCCGGCCAAGCTAGCTTGGAACCCAAGCTAGGGCCGGCCAAGACCAAGTGGATGAGCCATGTAGGTGGCCGGCCAAAGCTTGGGTCCCAAGCTTAGGTGGCCGGCCACTAGAATATTAAAAAGGATTTTTATTAAAATTATTTCTTATGTGGATATCATGATTTTAAAAGAGAGTTTAAAAATTAAAAAAATTTCTTTTATAGCTTTCTACAAAAGATTAAGAGAAGAGATTAATCTCTTTCCTTATTTGTAGTTTAAAAGGATGGTTTTAATTTTTGGTAAAAACTTTCCTTATTTGTAAATCATCTAACATGTTTAAAAGAGAGTTTAAATTTGAAATCTTTCCTTATTTGTTGATTAAAGGGGATTTTAAATTTTAAGAAAACTTTCCTTTTAAACCATGTTCATGATTTAAAAGAGAGTTTAAAATTAAATATTCTCTTTTATAAGTTTCTACAAAAGATTAAGAAAAGATTTGATATCTTTCCTTATTTGTAGATTAAAAGAGATTTTAATTTTTAGAGATAACTTTCTTTTTATCCCCATGTTTAAAAGAAAGATTTTAATTTATTAAATTTCTTTTTATAAACCAATCATAAAGAGATTAAAATTATTGGAGAAATTTTTATAAATTTCTGGAGACAAATTAGGAAGTTTTAATTAATTGAAACTCTTCTTGTTTGTAGCTTTTATATGGCCGACCAAATAAAATTGAGAAAGAAAATTATTTTTAATTAAATGAATTTTCCTTTTCAATGGCAAAAGAATTAAGGAAGTTTTTATTAAAATTTCCTTATTTGCCAAGATCAAGGATTATGAAAGAGGGGGTAGAGGAGGCTTCAAGGTTAACGAATCTATTCTATTTTTCTCCCTCTTTTCCTTGGTGGTGTGGCCGGCCCTTCCTTCTTCTCTTCTTCTTCTCTTTGTGGCCGAACCTCTTCTTGCTCATGGAGTTTTAATTGGTGGCCGGATCTAGCTTGAGGAAGAAGGAGAGAAAGCTTACATCCCTTGGAGCTTGGTTGGTGGAAAAGATCTTCATCTTTTGGAAGCTTTGTGCTTGGCCGAAATTTGAAGAAAGGAGAAGAAGGTGCTTTGGTGGTTTCTCATCTCGGAAGATCGTTGCCCACACAACGTCCAAGGTTAGAAGAGGAATACGGTAGAAGATCAAGAGGTTTTTCTAAAAGGTATAACTAGTATTTTTTCTTTCCGCATCATACTAGTTATTTTTGGAAATAATACTAAATACAAGAGGCATATGATTCTAGAGTTTCGAATTTGTTTTCGATATAGTGTTCTTTTGTTTTTCTTTTCCTTGTGATTTGATTGTTCTTTTCGGTTAACCTAAAGTTATTTTAGGAAATTAAATATTAGCTTTCCATAAAAGGTTTTGTCTAGTCGGTGGTGGTTGCTCCCATATCCAAGAAGGCCATGTGCCTCGCCACGTCAGTACTGGGAACCAATTATGGAAATTAATATTTAATGGAATTAATAACTTAAGGTGACTTGGGTCGAACGTGTTAAGTTCCGCAGGAGATCCAAGTCAAAACCTAAAAGAACAAATAGATTAAGTTTTGGATTAAACGTGTTAAGTTCCGAAGGCGATCCAAAATTTAATTTAAAAGAACACATGGTAGCTAGGAAAAGGTTCAGACCTTTGTACAAAATTTTTGTACAGTGGAACCTCTAGGTTTTCCGAGTAGCAACCAACAATTGGTATCAGAGCTAGGGTTTTGCCTCTGTGTATTTGGTATTAGTTTAATTATGCACATGTCATACATAATTTAGGCAGGTTAATAGTAGGATGTGCTAACTTTGTGGATGCAGGATCCAACTATTATGGCTTATAGTTATTATGTGTGTGATTGGACCCTTGGACATGTCAAGGGCATTTTATTGTGTGTGCATGATTGTATTATAAAATACAGCAGGAGCTGTATTTAATTTTATTAGGATTTTATTTTTGATCTAGTTACATGTACATTCCTTTTATGGAATATAGGATCGATGGATGTAAATTTTATTTTATGTTCGATCTAGTTTACATGTACATTCCTTCGAGGAATATAGGATCAAAATGTAAAATTCTATTTATGTCGCGGATCGAATCTTGCAAAGCGTGGAACCTTCTAAGGACCAGAGGCGCAGCGGAACTAGGAGCAAGATGGATGCGACAACTAGACCCGGTGGCGGTGGCCAAATATGGCAGTAGCTTGGGATGACAACACACGGAGGACAACAAGAGATAAAAGCCATAATAGTTGAAAATTAGATTTTCTATTTATTGCTTTTATATTGTGCTGTGTGTGCATGTTAGTTTACATATTTAGTAGGCTAGCATAGTTAAAATTCCTCATTTATAAATAACTAAGTGGGAGAGAGATTTTTAAGTAAATCCCATGGTCTCCATTACTGGTTTGTAAGTGATGCAAACAAGCTTGCGCGTTGGCTCTGAGTGCCTTCCTCCATAACGGATGAGCTTGTTTGTGGATCACTAGAACAGACTTCCATTTTTGGATGACTATAGGAAGTTAATTAAGAGCGTGTGATCTTCCCCAACGGAAGGGGCATAATCTTATTAATGGACTTAGTGTCAAGTAATGGTATACACTTAGACACATCTAATAGTATCCTCCCCATCGGAGTCACTGCTATTATTTGTGTGACCAAATGATACCAACTATTAATTTTATTTGTCAAAAAGTTAGGTTGACAAGATAATAAAATTAATGGGTTAAAACCCTCCTTTTACAAATGTTGAATTTGTATATGTCCACACTAACGTGGCATGCAAAATTCACGGTGTTTGAGGTGTTGGTGAATTTAAATAATATTGTTTGAGGAATCAATATTTTTAAATTCAAAGTTTTGACCAAATATTTGATCAAAGACAGATCAACTATTAATTTTATTAGTCATAAAGTAAAGTTGACGAGATAATAAAATTAATGAATAAAATCTCCTCTTCGATTTTGTATCGTCCACACAATATTCATACAAAATTCATGGGGATTTTTAAGGAGTTGATCTTGACCAAGTATTTTTGTGATTCTTAGGATTTAAAATGTTTGTCAATCCCCTAGTAGTCATACTATAAGAAAGACTTAGTAATCCCAATTGTAATGATTGGAAATAGGACTTGGACATTAAGGTAAACTGTCTTCTTAGAACTAAGAACAATATAGGTGTATTTAATTCATTAGTTGAAACATGTTTAGTGGTGTTATCTACCAGAACCTGGAGTGTAGATACAGATGCCATTAATCATGTCCGCAATTCATTGCAGGGTTCCAGGAAGCCCGGCAACTAAATGAAAATTAAAACACTGTCTACATGGGCACTACTGTAAAAATGGTAGCTGTTGCAGTGGGAGATGTTTATCTTTTGATAAGAATAAAACATGGATTTTTGAGTAATTATCTTTACGCAGCAAGTTTAGAAAGAACTAGTTTTCAGTTTCTAAACTATTCAAAGAACTTGATATTCTGCCTCTTTTAATAACAAAGTTGGAAGTTATCTGTTCTGGTACGTTGGTTGACAATTTATAAATCCAATAACTCTCACGATGCAACAAATGGAAATTAGTAACACATCTTCTAACTTTAAGAGAAAGTAACCTTTGAAAATGAACCAATTATATCTTTGGCTTCTAAGGCTAGGTTATATTAACTTGAGTAGGATTCATTGGTAGTTGATGAACTTTTGGGTTCATTAGTAGTGGAAATCTTTCCAACCTACGAGTCTTACTTGGAAGGAAAAATAACCAAGAAGCTTTTGTTGGATCGAGACGCGCTAGAGGGGGGGGTGAATAGTGCTCGTGGCTATTTCTTTTTCAAATCGGAAAACTATCGGAGTTTAAAAACACGCAGCGGAATAAAGAACAAACACACACAGAGAGACACGAGAGATTTTACTTCGTTCGGAGCCTAAGGCGACTCCTACTCGAAGGCCCGCGATCCTTGATCGCTTTCCGTGGGCAACAACTATAAGCTCGTAAAATGTACAATAAGATATTACAATTGAAAGAACTAAAATAAATTATACCGACAACAATAAAGTAGCAGAATCTGAAGCTCCGGGTTGTCGGGGACTTGTAACAGCACTTCTGGGCGTTTCTAGAGCAGCTTGTAGCGTAAGGATTGCTTGGAGTTCGTTGAAGAGAGCTACTGGTCGAAACCCCTTATAAAGGGTGTTCAAGGCGCCTTCTACTGTTCACCAAGGCGCCTTGAATGGCCGAGTCAGCCACGGAGATAAGGGGCGAACTGGTTGAACCTTATCACAGATTCAAGGCGCCTTCCACTGTTCACAGGGCGCCTTCATCTGTTCAAGGCGCCTTACACTGTTCACCAAGGCGCCTTGAACAGCTTCTCGTAGCCATCTCCTTGCCTTGCACCCGAGGCGCCTCCAAGCTCCATGAAGGCGCCTCGGACACTGTTCATCCGAGGCTTTAGGTTGCTCCTTTGCCCCTGCAAGATACGTTAGTCCCAAACACTACCCTACAACACAAAGTTAGCACCTAATGCAATAAATGTGATAAATGAAGTATAGACAGTCTCCGGACTGTCCGAGTCTGACTTCGGGTTTCCTACCGGAAACCCTAGGTCGACCCGACGCCTATTGTTCCCTCCACGGGGAACGCGTCCTCACCTAAGATTTACCTGTTGCCAGTGCGATCCTCCAGATCGACTGGACTTTTGCTCAGCACTCGACGCTTCCGGACTTTCTGCTGGACATCCGCTTCCCGGCTAGTCCAGACTTTCAGCTGGTTCGCGACACCAGGACTTTCCACCTAGGGTTACCACCCCCTAGGACTTTTGCCTGAAGCTATCGACCTGCCAAGACTTTCCGCATAGGGTTGCCACCCCCTATGACCTAGGGTTACCACCCCCTAGGGTTTTCCCTCTGCCTAACCGCAGTTAGGACTTTTCCTGAGACACTCATTCAACATGTTAGATCACAACTCACCTTAACTTTGAATCCTTTGCCATTATCAAAACTTAGGTTTGATCGTTAGATGCTTCCCGCACCAACAATCTCCCCCTTTTTGATTATGGCAACCCAAATTCAAAGTTAAGTAATAACAGATGCACAAGTAGAAAAAAGTTTTAAGTGAGCAAGCTTAAGTATATAACTTCAAATGAACGCCTAACTTAAGCTAACACTTAAACTTTTGTGAAGCTCCCCCTTAATACAGGGTTTCCTTTAAATTTTTACTTTTTACTTTTGAATTACTTTTGATTTGAATTTCCTACTCTCCCCCTTTGCCATTTATCAAAAAAAAAATAGTTGAAAATAATTTTCCACTTTTCTCGAAAAAAACAGGATTAGTGAAAAGAGACTAAGTGAAAAGATTGACCTTTGAAAATGTAGCTTAAGTGAAAAGAGACTTAGCTTAATTTTGAATACAAAGCTTGTTAATTTTTAGGTTGACGAGAGAGAGTAGCTAGAATTTTAAATTAGTTAATTTATTCAGTTGGTCCTTAAGTCCAAACATGAGTCAAGTTAATTGGTGTTGATCAGGTATCAGAGCTATAAGGAACAGAACATTCTTAACTAAAAGATTGAGTATTCTTTACCAACTGTCTAACTTTTGAGTTACTTGCTAATTGTCTATAGGACAATAGCTTTCACTTGGTTAGTCAAGTTAAGTTATCAAGGTAAACCTAGGTGTTTGTGAGATGCTCTGGCTTAATTCTAGATGAACATGATATCTAGGGGGAATAAACTAGGCTAATTCCAGATAGCTCAAAATCTAACAAAATTGGAGTTTTGAAAACTGTTTTTCCTAGAATTTGAAAAAAAAAGGTTATGGTAAGATGTCTACTCTACCCAACACATTCCTATTTGCCTTCTAAGTCCACTGAACTCAAGTTCAGGTAATGGTTTTGTGAAGATGTCAGCTAAGTTTGATTTGGACTCAACATGGTTGAGTGCAATTTCACCTTTAGCTACATGATCTCTTACAAAGTGGTGTTTTACCTCTATGTGTTTGGTCCTAGAGTGGTGTATAGGATTTTTTGTCAGATTAATTGAGCTGATATTATCAATAAAGATTTTAGTATTTTTATAGTCTAGTTGATAGTCTTTTAGTGTATGCATCATCCATAACAATTGAGATGCATATTCTCCTAGAGCTATATATTCAGCTTCTGTAGTGGATAGAGCAACACAATGTTGCTTTCTGCTTGACCAACTTACTAGGCACTAACCTAGAATCTGGCAGCTTCCACTTGTACTTTTCCTATCTAACTTGCACCCAGCATAGTCTGAATCAGAATAGCCATAAAGGTCAAAGGTGCAAGTTCTTGGGTACCAAAGTCCTACATTTAGAGTTCCTTTAATATATCTAAGTATTCTTTTAACATATGTTAGGTGTGACTCTTTTGCACATGATTGGTATCTAGCACACATACCTACTGCAAACAGTATGTCAGGTCGACTTGCAGTTAGATACAATAGACTACCTATGGCACTCCTATAGTATTTTGGGTCTACAGGTTTCCCTTCGGGGTCAGAATCAATGTTTATGTTGGTTGCCATTGGTGTATTTATAATTTTAGAATTTTCCATGCTGAATTTTTTGATTAACTCTTTAGCATATTTAGTTTGATATATGTAGATTCCATCTTTGGTTTGTTTTATTTGTAAACCTAAGAAAAAATTGAGTTCTCCAACCATGCTCATTTCAAATTCACTTTCCATTAACTTAATAAATTCTTTTAGAAATTTTGAGTTAGTTGAGCCAAAAATTATGTCATCAACATAGATTTGGGCTATAAAGATGTCTTTACCTATAGTTTTTACGAACAAAGTGGGATCGATTTGTCCTTGGTTAAATTCTTTGGATATTAAGTGATTAGATAATCTTTCATACCATGCTCTAGGGGCTTGTTTTAGTCCATATAGTGCCTTTTTTAATTTAAAAACGTGATTAGGGTAGTCTATGTCTTCAAACCCTGGAGGTTGACTTACGTAGACTTCTTCCTTGATAAAGCCATTTAGAAAGGCTGACTTGACGTCCATTTGGTACAATTTGAATCCTTTATTGGCTGCATAGGCTAATAACATCCTAATGGACTCAAGTCTAGCTACTGGAGCATAGGTTTCATCATAGTCTAGGCCTTCGACTTGACTAAACCCTTTGGCTACTAACCTTGCCTTGTTTCTTACGATTTCACCGTGATCATCTAACTTGTTCCTAAAGACCCATTTAGTATCTATTATCGATTTATCTATGGGTTTAGGTACAAGGTCCCAGACTTGGTTTCTCTCAAATTGGGCTAATTCTTCCTGCATCGCAATGATCCAGTCTGGATCAGGAAGGGCTTCTTCTATAGTTTTAGGTTCAATTTTAGAAATTAGAGCGATCTGACTAAGGTTTCTATAGGATGATCTAGTTCTGACTCCTAGGTTTGGGTCACCCAAAATTTGGTCAGGTGGGTGAGAGGTGCTTATTCTAGTTGGTCTTATTTGTGAGTCAGAACCTGGTTCTTCAGACTCATTAACATTAGGTTGGATTTCATCATCATCTACATCTCTTGGATTAATATTTTCATTTATATTAGGTAGGTTATTTTCTTCATCAAATATTACATTAGTTGTTTCTTCAACTTTTAATGTATTTTGATTATATACTCTAAAGGCTCTACTGGTAGAGGAGTATCCTAAGAATATTCCTTGGTTAGATTTGGGTGTAAATTTTCCTAAGTAATCCTTAGTATTTAAAATGTGAACTTTACAACCAAATACTTTTAAATAGTTTAGATTGGGAATTTTATGATAGTAGAGTTCATACGGTGTTTTGTTGTGATATTTGTTTTTTAAGATTCTGTTTTGAATATGATTTGCCGTATTTATTGCTTCAGCCCAAAATTGGTGACTTAACTTATATTCGTTTAACATTGTCCTAGCGGCTTCTTGTAGTGTTCTATTTTTACGTTCTACTAGTCCATTTTGTTGGGGAGTTCTAGGGCATGAATATTCATGTTGGTATCCGTTTATTTTGTAAAATTGGGTGAACTTCTGATTATCAAATTCCCCACCGTGATCACTTCTTATTCTTTTAATTTTAGTATCTTTTTCGTTTTCTATTAAGTTGCAAAAATTACTAAATATTTCATAGGTTTCATCTTTTGTTTTTAGAAATTTTACCCAAGTAAACTTAGAGTAGTCATCAATTATTACTAAGCAATACTGGTTCTTGCTTAGTGACTTGGCTCCATGTGAATCAAATAGGTTAAGGTGAAGGAGCTCAAGTAACGAGTTGGTTCTTTCTACATTTGTTGATTTGTGTGTAGACTTAGTTTGTTTACCTTGTTGACAAGCATTACAGATTGAGTTTTCAATGAATTTTAGTTTGGGTAAACCTCTAACTAGACCATTATGACTCATTCTTGAAATGAGTCTAGTGTGGGTGTGACCCAATCTTCTGTGCCACAAGTCAGTTTCCTCTTCCTGTGTTATTAAACACTTTATTGAGGATGTGGGTAGATTAATTGAGTACATATTATTTTTCCTAAGTCCCTTAAGTGTAATTTTAGGATTTTCAATATTTTTGACTAAACACCTAGCTTTGTCAAAAGTAACTAAGTATCCGCTATCACACAATTGACTTATACTTAGTAAGTTGAAATTGAAATTTTCAACTAACAGAGCCTTTTTGATAACAAAATTGGAGCTGAGTTTGATATTACCTCTTCCGATTACTTTAAGTAAACCGTTGTTGCCGAATGCAACTGATCCTAAATTTTTTAGTTTGAGCTTTGAAAACTTCAATTTATCTCCAGTCATATGTCTGGAGCATCCACTATCCAACACCCATTGATCCAACTCCTACACATAAAGTGAATGAGTTGGTTCTTTGTTAATGGAAAAGAGATAGTTTGACTGAAGTAATTTTAAAATTTTGAAAGGTTTTTAAAGTAATTTTGAAATTAAATTTGAAAAGATTGAAAAGATTTTTAAATAATTTTGAAAAGATTTTTAAATAATTTTGAAAAGATTTTAAAATTAACTTTGAAATTCGTTTTGAAAAGATTTTTAAATAATTTTGAAAAGATTTTGAAATTAACTTTGAAATTAATTTTGAAAAGATTTTGAAAAAGATTTTTAAATAATTTTGAAATTGATTTTGAAAAGATTAAAGAATTTTGAAATTTATTTTGAAAAGATTTTGAAATTAACTTTGAAATTCGTTTTGAAAAGATTTAAGAATTTTGAAATGATTTTTAAATAATTTTGAAAAGATTTTGAATTAAAGTTAATTTTATTTTGAAAAGATTTTGAAATTAACTTTGAAATTAATTTTCAAAAGATTTTTGAAATTGATTTTGAAAAGATTAAAGAATTTTGAAATTAACTTTGAAATTCGTTTTGAAAAGATTTAAGAATTTTGAAATGATTTTTAAATAATTTTGAAAAGATTTTTAAATAATTTTGAAAAGATTTTGAATAATTTTGAAAAGATTTTGAAATTAACTTTGAAATTTTGAAAAGATTTTGAAATAAATTTTGAAAGGATTTTTAAATAATTTTGAAATTGATTTAAATAATTTTATTACTTGGTCATCTCACCCGATCTAAATTTTCAATCAGGGAATCCTATAATTGATGTGAGATGATTTATTGTTGAATTCAGGAGTCAGGTTTAACTTTGTGTTAGATTCAGGTTTAATTTTGGGTACAACAAGTAAGCATTCTTTGGATAAACTTCTGGGCTGTGGTGAGTCACAAGGAGCTCATTAAAGTAACCATGCCTTCGAAGTTTCCAAATAGTCATACCCATTGAGCTTAATACTAAGCCTTGGTCTAACTAGTTAGGATTCATTTAAGGGTAGCTTCGGTCAGTTCCACTTGGCCAAATGCACCAGGTCGAAGCCATATCTTCCTAGACATGCGATGCCCAAGCTTCCCTAACGTACTATCATCCAAAAACTTCACCAGTACTGTGGTTCAAGTTAAACTTATCCCGTTTTTAATCTAATCTTAATTACCCTGCCGGGTAATTTATTCTTGCTTTACCCTATTCCGGGTAAATTAGGTTCAGTTACCCTGTCGGGTAGTTCAGTTGGAGGTGCCAGCTAGTTTGGATCCTCCATCTACTTTTCATAATTTCGAATTTAATTTAATTTAATTTCGAATTTAACTTTTAAGAATTTGATTTTTAATTTTAGGTTTCGAATTTTAAATTAAGAATTTGATTTTTAATTTTAGGTTTTTAATTTAATTTTGAATTTTAAATCAAGATCATTTTTCTTCTAGCTCCCCCTGGATCACGGCCTCGATATGGTCTATCGAGGTAGTATATATGATCCTTAGGGACCCAGTATTGACCAAGTCCAACTTGATTGATCAATTTAGACTTGGGGACCCATGCTTGGACTGATTTACTACTTTGTTTGTTTATTAAGGATAAGTAAGATTTAAATTTACTTTTATATCCTAGTCCAGTTCTATTGTAAATGACCCTTTGTGTCCCAAGAATTAGATCCAAATTCTTGGAGCCCAGAGAGAACTTTTCTAAAGTGATTTTTAAATCATTTAACTGATTTTTCAGATTTGAATTTTCTTTCTCAAATTGTTGTACTTGAGTTGAATCTTCAGTTAAAAATTTTGAGTTAGTTACTCCTTTAAGAATGGTTATTTCTTTTAAAAGTGACTTAATTTTCAAATTTGACTTGGCTAATTTGCGAAGTAAATAATTGACTAAATTATTAAGCCTAGGAATACTTACAGCGGAGTCTGGCCCTTCGGAAACGGATGCGGATCCGTGGCTTTGCTCGGAGTCGGCTTCTGACTCGCTGATCTGGTCCCGGGCCATCAATGCGAGTAGACTCGTTTGGTCGAGTTCGTCGTCTTCGTCCTCTGAAGAGGATTCGTCCCAGGTTGCCTTTAGGACTTTCCTTCTTCTTTGCTTCTTGGCTTCTTTTTGATTTGGGCAGTTGGCTTTTATATGCCCCTTTTGGTTGCACCCGTAGCAAGTGACTTCGAACTTCGTCTTTGAGTTCTGTTGAGCCTCCTTGGATTGAATTGCCTTCTTCATATCTTTCTTGTTGAAGCCCTTCTTCTTCTTGTATAGTTTCTTTACAAGATTCACAAATTCGCTGGCCAGTTCATCTTCCGAATCTTCTGAATCAGGTTCGTCTTCTGATTCCGATTCAACTTTTCGCCGTCCTCTTGATTCCCTTATTCGACTTGTACCTACAACCAAAGCAATGCCCTTCTCGGATGGCTGTGCATTAGTCTGTTCATGGAGTTCAAATTCACTAAATAATTCGTCTAATTTTAAGGAAGACAAATCCTTAGAGACTTTGTAGGCATCTACCATTGATGCCCACAATGAACTCTTAGGAAATGAGTTAAGAGCATACCTTATTATATCTCTGTTTTCTACTTTCTGCCCGATTCCATGAAGGGAATTCAAGATATCTTGAATTCGAGCGTGTAAAGAACTTGCCGTCTCGCCTTCCTGCATTTTCAAATTATATAATTTATTAAGTAACAAATCACGCTTACTTACCTTGGTTTCCGAGGTGCCCTCGTGTAGTTCGATTAGTTTCTCCCATAGTTCTTTTGCGGAGGAGAATGAACCGACTCTGTTGAGCTCTTCTTTGGTAAGACCACATTGGATGGTGCAGGTGGCTTTTGTGTCAGCTTCCACCTTTTTGATAAATGCTGGCTCCCAATTTTCACAGGGTGTAGGCTTACCGTCGGTACCATTTGGCAGTTCCAGTCCTGTTTTGATGATCATCCAGGTATCGAACTGGATCTTCAGATATATCTCCATTCGCCCCTTCCAATACCCGAAATCTTCTCCGGAAAATAGTGGGGGACGAACGGTGCTATATCCTTCTTGTTGGGTCATTTTAGATCTAAAAGAAAAAAAACAACAAAATCTATTCCAAGACTGAGTCTTGGATTAGTAGTGCGAGAGAAAGAAAAAAAAAACGAGCCCAAGTGGAATTGACCAACTTTGAGCAATACCGAAAGCAATTAGAATATAGCTATGAAGCTAAATTCTAATCAACTCCGAACAAAATACTGTAAGACCGTTGGATTCGATAGAGGGGGGGTGAATATCGATTCGATAAAGATGAGTATAAACGCAGCGGAAAACTAAAATAGACACAGGTGTTTTTTACTTCGTTCGGAGCCTGTGACGACTCCTACTCGAAGGCCCGTACTCCGTGAGTACTTTCGTTGTGCAATCACTATCAATTCGAATGAAGATTACAAATAAGTACAAGAATTGACAGAAATAAAATACCGACAAGAGAAGAAGAGTTAGACTTTAAGAAAGCGCTTTGTCGGAATAGCCTCGTGGCGTCGCAGGAGCGTAGAGCAGCAGAGCAAGCAGTAAGTTCTCAGTGAAGACTTGATATCTTTGAAGCTCCTACCTGGGGCTTCTTTTATATACTGTCCCGGGCGCCTGGATCCCTTCCGGGCGCCTGGAACGTGACGTAGCTGCACGAACCATGATGCTCCACGTGGCGACGACTCGGCTGGATGAAATTTGCCTTCCGGGCGCCCGGACCACCTTGTTTCAGAAAGCTCCTTTTTCCTGCAAAACAGGATTAGTCCGAGGCAAATATGTATCCTGTAAAACAGATTGTTAGCACAGTTAAAGTTTAATAGATGGATAAGAAAGAGTATGACTTAGATTCCGTCTTTCCGGAATCTAGTCACGATCTCGACTTAGACATCCGAAATGGATCTAAGCCGGATCGACGCCTAATGTCCCCTTCCCGGGAACGCGTCCTCACAGTCACTCCCTTCCAGTGACTTACCTCACTTACCTGCCAGACGTCCGGTCAGCCCGTCGACCCGTCTGGACTTCTCGCCAGCTATCCGGTCAGCCCGTCGACCTAGCTGGACTTCTCGCCAAGCGTCCGGTCAGCCCGTCGACCCGCTTGGACTTCTTGCCAGCTATCCGGTCAGCCCGTCGACCTAGCTGGACTTCTCGCCAAGCGTCCGGTCAGCCCGTCGACCCGCTTGGACTTCTTGCCAGCTATCCGGTCAGCCCGTCGACCTAGCTGGACTTTTCCTGCACACTTGATAAAAGTGTCAGACAACAACAAACCTAACTTAACCTGATTTGTCATTCATCAAAACCTGAGTTAGACCGTTAGTGCTAACCGCACCAACAATCTCCCCTTTTTTGATGGAATGACAACCTGGTTAAGTTAGTGATAAAAATATGCAAGAATCAAGCATGATTATTTGAGGTTTTTAAGGTTTAAGTTAGTTTTTCAAGTTTGCATTAAGTTGCTCTAACTTAACCAACCTAACCCTCCCCCTTTGGCATACATCAAAAAACGAGGGTAAACGAACATAGTGAGAATTACTGAAAACAATAAGACCTTGAAAAATAACTGAGTTTTTAAATCCAAGAAAAGATCAAATTGACTTGGGGGAGTATAAAGTTTGAAAACTTGTTTAAAGCAAGTTGTTATCAAAATTAAGTTTAAAATTCAATTTGGAAAACTAAATAGTTATATTTCTCCCCCTGAATTTGATACCTATCTCTAACCAGCTGTCTAACCAATTAGGTACTAACTAACTATCAGAAGATAGTAGCGTTCACTAGGTTAGTCAGATTAAGTTAATTATAATCAGTCAGTGTTTGACTTGACTGATGAACTTTAATCTGATTAATATCTGATTTGTATTAACGTCCAGACTTATGCTGATGCACTGAAATAAGCATCTTAAGTCTAGACAGTTGGCCTATGCATCTCACCCCTTTCTATGTTTGTCAAACACAAGCAAGGTAACCCTAGGGTGTTGGTGAGATGCTCAAAAACTAGTCCTATGGGTACATGCTTTCTAAGGATGTAAACTTAGTCTAAGGCCAAAACTGTTTTTGAAAGTCTAAGAATGGAAATTTTGAAAACAAACAAGTTTAGCCTATAAGTTGATAAAATCATTTTTGAAAGGATTTTTGAAATTTCCTAGGCTATTGAGCACATCCCTAATTGTCGTCGTAAGTTGCTAAATTCACTTTCAGGGAGTGGTTTTGTAAAAATGTCAGCTAAATTTGATTTAGACTCAATGTACTTGAGTTCAATATCACCTTTAGTAACATGATCCCTGATGAAGTGATGCCTAACTTCAATATGTTTGGTTCTTGAATGATGCACAGGATTCTTAGTTAAGTTAATCGAACTTATATTATCAATTAATACTTTTACATTTGTGATATTTAAGTTGAAATCTTTTAGAGTATGCATCATCCATAATATTTGTGCAACACACTCGCCTATAGCTATGTATTCTGACTCAGTTGTAGATAGTGCAACACAGTGTTGCTTTCTACTAAACCAGCTGACAAGGGATGGACCAAGTAGTTGGCATCCACCACTTGTGCTTTTACGGTCTAATTTGCATCCGGCATAATCTGAATCAGAATATCCTATTAATTCAAAGTTGTTGGTCCTAGGATACCAAATACCTACATTCGTGGTTCCTTTGAGGTATCTAAAGATTCTTTTGACTTGAGTCAAATGAGATTCTTTAGCACAGGTTTGGTATCGAGCACACATACTAACTGCAAATAAAATGTCAGGTCGGTTTGCAGTTAAGTAAAGTAGACTACCTATTGCGCTCCGATAATGTTTTAAGTCTACTGGTTTTCCATTAGGATCATCATCCAGGATTGTGTTTACGGCCATAGGTGTTTTTATTTCTTTAGTATTTTCCATTCCAAATTTTCTAAGTAACTCCTTAGTATATTTTTGTTGATAAATATAATTTCCTTCATTTGTTTGTTTGACTTGTAACCCTAGAAAATAAGTTAATTTTCCTACCAGACTCATTTCGAATTCGTGTTCCATTAGGTTTGTAAATTCATTTAAAAATTCTGAGTTGGTTGAACCAAAGATGATATCATCTACATAAATTTGAGCTATAAAAATATCTTCTTTTATTGATTTCACAAATAGTGTTGGGTCAATTTGACCTTGATTGAACCCTTTAGAGGTTAAGTAAGAGGTTAGTCTTTCATACCATGCCCTAGGTGCCTGTTTAAGTCCATATAATGCCTTTTTTAATTTGTAGACATAATCAGGGTGTTCTAGGCTTTCAAAACCTGGTGGCTGACCTACATAAACTTCTTCTTTTATCAATCCATTAAGAAAGGCAGACTTGACATCCATTTGGTATAGTTTGAATCCTTTATGGGCTGCATAGCTTAGTAACATTCTAATAGACTCTAGTCTAGCTACCGGGGCATAAGTTTCATCATAGTCAAGTCCTTCAACTTGACTGAACCCTTTGGCAACTAACCTGGCTTTGTTCCTAGTAATTTCTCCAGTTTCACTTAACTTGTTTCGAAATACCCATTTGGTTTCTATTATTTTCTTATCGTTAGGTGGAGGTACTAGGTCCCAAACTTCATTGCGCTCAAATTGAGCTAATTCTTCTTGCATAGCTATGACCCAGTCTGGGTCAAGTAGAGATTCGGCTACAGTTTTGGGTTCAATATTTGAGATTAACGAGATTTGACTTAGGTTTCTGAAAGATGACCTAGTTTGGACCCTCAGGTCTGGGTCACCAATTATTTGATTAGTAGGATGATTTGGGTTGACTCTTATGGTTCTAGGAGGTTGACTTTCTTGTAGTTGTTCTTCTTCTTCATGATTTTGGGTTTGGTTTGTTCCCTCAGAATTGATATGTTCGTGAACAGAGTCAACTGGTTGGTTTTGTTCTAGGTTTTGATTGGATTCTTTGAATTTTACATTGGTGGTTTCCTCAATTCTTAAAGTGATTTTATTATAAATTCTGTAGCCTCTGCTATTCAGAGAGTAACCTAGAAAAATTCCATTTTCTATTTTGGAAGTGAATTTGCCTAAGTGTTCTCTAGTATTTAGGATAAAGGCTGGACAGCCAAATACCTTAAAGTATTTTATATTAGGTTGTTTGTTGTAAAATATTTCAAAAAATGTTTTATTGTGGTTTTTGTTTAGTGTTGTTCGGTTTTGTACATAGCAGGCTGTACTAACAGCTTCTGCCCAAAAATATTTAGGTAAGTTATATTCATTTAGCATAGTTCTAGATGCTTCAAGTAAGGTTCTATTTTTCCTTTCTACAATTCCATTTTGTTGGGGAGTTTTAGGGCAAGAAAATTCATGATGGTAGCCATTTTCAAGGCAAAATTTATCAAAATTATGATTTTTAAATTCTCCTCCATTATCACTTCTGATTCTTTTAATTTTTATGCCTTTTTCATTTTCAATTTGTTTGCAGAAATTCGTAAAAATTTCAAAGGTTTCATCTTTATTTTTTAAGAATTTGACCCAAGTGAACCTAGAATAGTCATCTATTATAACTAAACAGTACAGACTTCCATTTATTGATTTGACCCCGTGGGAGTCAAATAAATCTAAGTGTAAAAGTTCTAGGACTGAGTTGGTTTGGGATTCATTAATTGGTTTGTGGGTAGATTTTGTTTGTTTGCCTTGTTGACAAACATTACATATTGTTGAATCTAAGTTAGGTAATTTTGGTAAGTCTCTAACTAGACCATTTAATTTACTTATGTTTCTGAAATGGGTGTGTGACATTCTTCTGTGCCATAACCAGGTTTCTTCTTTTTGCGTTAAATAACACTTGACTGAAGAAGTAGTTAAGTTGATGGCATAGATATTGTCTTTTCTAAAGCCTTTTAGGCTTATAGTTGGATTATCTAGATGTTTGATCAAACATTCTGTGGATAGAAATTTTACCTTATACCTAGTGTCACATAATTGACTTATACTCAGAAGATTATATTTAAAATTTTCAACAAGTAGAACATTTGAAATTATGAAATCTATTTTTAATTCAATATTACCTATACCAATTACCTTGAGTTTACCGTTGTTTCCAAAGGCAACTGTTCCTAGGCTTTTGTAGGTTAATTGAGTAAACTTGGTGTGATCTCCAGTCATATGTTTGGAGCAACCACTGTCCAAAATCCACTTGGTTTCCTACAACAAGTAGGATTTTTATGTTAGTCTTAGTTTATCAATTTTTAATCAATCATTATCTAAGTAAATATTTTTTTTTTTTTTGAAATTAGTTAAAGTTTTGAAGATAATTTTTAAGTTAAAATTTTGAAAATAATTTTTAAGTTTAAAATTTTGAAAATAATTTGAAAATAATTTTTAAGTTAAAATTTTGAAAATAATTTTTAAGTTTAAAATTAAAGTTTTTAAGTTAAAATTTTGAAAATAATTTTTAAGTTTAAAATTTTGAAGATAATTTTTAAGTTAAAGTTTTGAAAATAATTTTTAAGTTTAAAATTTTGAAAATAATTTGAAAATAATTTTTAAGTTTAAAAATTAAAGTTTTTAAGTTAAAATTTTGAAAATAATTTTTAAGTTTAAAATTTTGAAGATAATTTTTAAGTTTAAAATTTTGAAAATAATTTGAAAATAATTTTTAAGTTTAAAAATTAAAGTTTTTAAGTTAAAATTTTGAAAATAATTTTTAAGTTTAAAGTTTTGAAATTAATTTTTTAAGTTTAAAGTTAAAGTTTTGAAATTAATTTTTTAAGTTTAAAGTTAAAGTTTTGAAATTAATTTTTAAGTTTAAAATTAAAATTTTGAAAAGTTTAAAATTAAAATTTTTGAAATTAGTTTTTAAGTTTAAAATTTTGAAAATAATTTTTAAGTTTAAAATTAAAGTTTTGAAATTAATTTTTAAGTTTAAAATTAAAGTTTTGAAATTAATTTTTAAGTTTAAAATTAAAATTTTGAAAAGTTTAAAATTAAAATTTTGAAATTAGTTTTTAAGTTTAAAATTTTGAAAATAATTTTTAAGTTTAAAGTTTTGAAATTAATTTTTTAAGTTTAAAGTTAAAGTTTTGAAATTAATTTTTAAGTTTAAAATTAAAATTTTGAAATTAATTTTTAAAATTAAAATTTTGAAAATAATTTTTAAGTTTATAATTAAAATTTTGAAATTTTTTTTTTAAGTTTAAAATTAAAATTTTGAAAATAATTTTTAAGTTTAAAATTAAAATTTTGAAAATAATTTTTAAGTTTAAATTTTTGAAAATAATTTTTAAGTTTAAAATTTTGAAGATAATTTTTAAGTTAAAATTTTGAAAATAATTTTTAAGTTAAAATTTTGAAAATAATTTTTAAGTTTAAAATTAAAGTTTTTAAGTTAAAAAAAAATTAAGCCTTATTCATCTCATCCGATCTATATTATCAATCAGGGAATCCTATGATTTTGTGAGATGAAATTGGTTTGATTATAGAGTTTTGGTTTAACTAGTGTTAGATTCAGACTTAGCTTTGGTTTCCACAAATAGGCATTCTTCGGATAAACTTCTAAGCTCGGTGAGTCTCATGGACATCATTAGAAGTAACCAACCTTTCGAAGTTTTCCGAATAGTCCTATCCACGGAACTTAGTACTAAATCTTGGTCTAACTGGTTAGGATTCGTTTAAGGGTAGCTTCGGTCAGTTCCACTTGGCCAAATGCACCAGATCGAAGCCATATCTTTCTAGACATGCGATGCCCAAGCTTCCCTAACGTACTATCATCCAAAAACTTCACCAGTACCACGAGTCAAGTTAAACTTGGTCTCTTTTTACTAATCCTAATTACCCTGTCGGGTTAGTTTGTTTTGGGTTACCCTGTCGGGTATGTTAGTTTTGGAGGTGCCAGCTATTCTGGCGCCGAATTATTGGCCATTAATTTAGATTTTGGGTTTGTGTCGATTCTTTTATAGTTATAATCAACTTGGTGATAATCTAAATTTTGTTGAGTTTTGAATTTTGATTTTAAGTTAAATTTATATTTTAGTCTTTGATCTGATTTATTCAAGTTTATATAATGTATTTTATCTTTAGGTATATAGAATTGATTAAGTCCTACTTGCGTGGTTAAGCACGCTTTCGGGACCCAAGCTTGTTTAGTTGCTTTGTGTTGGGTTAATAATGATTTAAAGGTTTTGTTTGAGTTTGACTTATATTCAAGTCCGGTTTTATTATAGCATGCCTTTTGGTTATTTAGAATTAAATCTAAATTTTTAGATCTTGTTGTGAATTTTTCCAACAATTCTTTTAACTTATTAATTTCATTTTTTAATGATAAATTCTCCTCCTCAAGTGTTCGATCTTGAGTTGGATTCGAATTTTTTAATTGTTCCTTGAGGTTTTGATTTTCCTCAAGAAGTGATTTATTTTCATTTTCCAATTTAACTAATTTTTTATTTAAACACGAGATAATTCTAAAGAATTTACGATTTAAGTTTAGGTATACCTCTTCGGAACCTTCGGAAACGAGTGCGGACTCGTGGCTTGATTCGGGTTCGGACTCGTCTTCCGTTTCAGCTTCGCGAGCCATCAGCGCGAGGTGACTTTGGTGCTTTTGCCTTTCTCCTTCCGATTCGTCTGAGGAGGAATCGTCCCATGTTGCTTTGAGGGCTTTCTTCTTTGTTGACTTTGGTTTGTCAAGTTTCAATCTTGGGCATTCGTTCTTGTAGTGCCCCTTTTTGTTACATCCGAAATATGTGACATTTCTTGAGTCGGCTGGCGAACTGATCTTCTTACTGAAGCTTCTCTTTTTCCTGGTGAACATTTTCCTTACCAGGTTCACCAGGTGTTCTTCGTCTTCAGAGTCTTGATCGGAATCTTCTTCAGATTCGGGTTTGTTCTTCTTTTCTTTGGAGGAACCTGCAAATAAGGCTACACCTTTCTCGACCCCGGCGTTAGTTTGCTCATGAAGTTCTAATTCACAGAAGAGTTCATCCAATTTTAATTTAGATAAATTTTTTGAAATTTTGTAGGCATCTACAATTGATGCCCACAAATTATTTCGCGGAAAAGCATTTAACGGGTACCTTATTAAGTCTCGGTTCTCCATTTGGTGGCCTATCGCGTGGAGACCGTTGAGGATATCTTTGACCCTCGCGTGGAGCTGACTTGCCGTTTCTCCTTCCTGCATTTTTATATTAAAAATTTTGTTTAACAGCAAATCTCTTTTTGTTACCTTCGCGTCGCTTGTTCCTTCGTGCAGCTCAATCAGTTTATCCCAAAGCTCCTTAGCGTTTTCATGCGGTCCGACCCGGTTCAGTTCTTCTCGTGTTAGTCCGCAGTGTAGAGTATTGATGGCTTTGTTTTCAATTGATGCCTTTTTCTTTAAATCATTTGTCCATTCTTCAGGGTCTACTATTTTCCCGGAGTTGTCTACTGGAATTTTGTAAGCCTTTGTGACGCTCATCCATTGGTCGTAGTCTGTCTTCATGTAGACCTCCATTCTCCTCTTCCAGTATGAAAAATCATCCCCGTTGAATAAGGGAGGACGTACTGTGCTGAAGCCTTCTTGTTGAGACATCTTATCCTGCACACACTAAATTAACTGGAAAAAGAAAATCCCAAGACTTCGTCTTGGATTAGCAGTGCGGGAAAAAATAGAAACTCTAAGTTGGTGTTGTACCAATTTAGATTTTAAGTGCAACGGGAAAAAATCTTCCAAAAAAGATAATAATATCAGTTTGGAAAAAAAAAATAAAATTTCACCCCCTGTCTGATTGGTGGTTGCACCAAATCAGAGCGATACCTGCTCTGATACCACTTGTAAGACCGTTGGATTCGATAGAGGGGGAGTGAATATCGGTTCGATAAAGATGAGTATAAACGCAGCGGAAAACTAAAATAGACACAGGTGTTTTTTACTTCGTTCGGAGCCTGTGACGACTCCTACTCGAAGGCCCGTACTCCGTGAGTACTTTCGTTGGGCAATCACTATCAATTCGAATGAAGATTACAAATAAGTACAAGAATTGACAGAAATAAAATACCGACAAGAGAAGAAGAGTTAGACTTTAAGAAAGCGCTTTGTCGGAATAGCCTCGTGGCGTCGCAGGAGCGTAGAGCAGCAGAGCAAGCAGTAAGTTCTCAGTGAAGACTTGATATCTTTGAAGCTCCTACCTGGGGCTTCTTTTATATGCTGTCCCGGGCGCCTGGATCCCTTCCGGGCGCCTGGATCCCTTCCGGGCGCCTGGAACGTGACGTAGCTGCACGAACCATGATGCTCCACGTGGCGACGACTCGGCTGGATGAAATTTGCCTTCCGGGCGCCCGGATCCCCTCCGGGCGCCCGGACCACCTTGTTTCAGAAAGCTCCTTTTTCCTGCAAAACAGGGTTAGTCCGAGGCAAATATGTATTCTGTAAAACAGATTGTTAGCACAGTTAAAGTTTAATAGATGGATAAGAAAGAGTATGACTTAGATTCCGTCTTTCCGAGACCGGAATCTAGTCACGATCTCGACTTAGACATCCGAAATGGATCTAAGTCGGATCGACGCCTAATGTCCCCTTCCCGGGAACGCGTCCTTACAGTCACTCCCTTCCAGTGACTTACCTCACTTACCTGCCAGACGTCCGGTCAGCCCGTCGACCCGTCTGGACTTCTCGCCAGCTATCCGGTCAGCCCGTCGACCTAGCTGGACTTCTCGCCAAGCGTCCGGTCAGCCCGTCGACCCGCTTGGACTTTTTGCCAGCTATCCGGTCAGCCCGTCGACCTAGCTGGACTTCTCGCCAAGCGTCCGGTCAGCCCGTCGACCCGCTTGGACTTCTTGCCAGCTATCCGGTCAGCCCGTCGACCTAGCTGGACTTTTCCTGCACACTTGATAAAAGTGTCAGACAACAACAAACCTAACTTAAACTGATTTGTCATTCATCAAAACCTGAGTTAGACCGTTAGTGCTAACCGCACCAACAAATACCACGACAAAAAAATGTCTTAAATGGTGGTTGCACCAAATTAAAACAACCCCGCTCTGATACCAATTGTTGGATCGAGACGCGCTAGAGGGGGGGTGAATAGCGCTCGTGGCTATTTCTTTTTCAAATCGGAAAACTATCGGAGTTTAAAAACACGCAGCGGAATAAAGAACAAACACACACAGAGAGACACGAGAGATTTTACTTCGTTCGGAGCCTAAGGCGACTCCTACTCGAAGGCCCGCGATCCTTGATCGCTTTCCGTGGGCAACAACTATAAGCTCGTAAAATGTACAATAAGATATTACAATTGAAAGAACTAAAACAAATTATACCGACAACAATAAAGTAGCAGAATCTGAAGCTCCGGGTTGTCGGGGACTTGTAACAGCACTTCTGGGCGTTTCTAGAGCAGCTTGTAGCGTAAGGATTGCTTGGAGTTCGTTGAAGAGAGCTGCTGGTCGAAACCCCTTATAAAGGGTGTTCAAGGCGCCTTCTACTGTTCACCAAGGCGCCTTGAATGGCCGAGTCAGCCGCGGAGATAAGGGGCGAACTGGTTGAACCTTATCACAGATTCAAGGCGCCTTCCACTATTCACAGGGCGCCTTCATCTGTTCAAGGCGCCTTGAACAGCTTCTCGCAGCCAGCTCCTTGCCTTGCACCCGAGGCGCCTCCAAGCTCCATGAAGGCGCCTCGGACACTGTTCATCCGAGGCTTTAGGTTGCTCCTTTGCCCCTGCAAGATACGTTAGTCCCAAACACTACCCTACAACACAAAGTTAGCACCTAATGCAATAAATGTGATAAATGAAGTATAGACAGTCTCCGGACTGTCCGAGTCTGACTTCGGGTTTCCTACCGGAAACCCTAGGTCGACCCGACGCCTATTGTTCCCTCCACGGGGAACGCGTCCTCACCTACTCCACTCAGGAGATTTACCTGTTGCCAGTGCGATCCTCCAGATCGACTGGACTTTTGCTCAGCACTCGACGCTTCCGGACTTTCTGCTGGACATCCGCTTCCCGGCTAGTCCAGACTTTCACCTGGTTCGCGACACCAGGACTTTCCACCTAGGGTTACCACCCCCTAGGACTTTTGCCTGAAGCTATCGACCTGGCAAGACTTTCCGCATAGGGTTGCCACCCCATATGACCTAGGGTTACCACCCCCTAGGGTTTTCCCTCTGCCTAACCGCAGTTAGGACTTTTCCTGAGACACTCATTCAACATGTTAGATCACAACTCACCTTAACTTTGAATCCTTTGTCATTATCAAAACTTAGGTTTGATCGTTAGATGCTTCCCGCACCAACAGCTTTTAAGTCTAAGGGGTATGGAGTCAAAGATATAGTGGAATTGGTTCATTCTGATTTGTGTGATCCTATGAGCATCCAAGCAAGAGGTTGTTTCAAATATTTCATCTATTTTATAGATAACTATTTGAGATACGGATATATTTACTTGATGTGCCGCAAGTCTAAGTGCTTTGATTAGTTCAAAGAGTACGAGGCTGATGTGGAGAAACGACAAAGTAAAAGTATCAAGACACTACGGTAAGATCGTAGTGGCAAGTACCTCTTGGGAGAATTTAGGAGTCATTTATCAGAAGTAGGGATTCAATCCAAACTAACTGCACCTGGTACACTCCAATAGAATGGTGTAGGAAAAGGAAGGTATAGGACTCTTATGGAAATAAGTAGATTGATGAGTTATTAAGAATATTATCAAAATCATTTTAAGGATATACTCTGGAAATGGGAGTGAATATAGTACCTTCTAAAGTCAGAACTCTCTACTCATATAGAATTGCTGAATAGGCGTAAGCCTATTTCGATTCGGATTCGGGTAGTCCAGCACATATGCAGAAGAGAGACAATGATAAGTTGGACAGGAATTCACTTGTTTGTGGGTTATCCTAGTAAAATGAAAGTAGGTTTATAGTCTTAAAAATCAGAAGGTCATTGTTAGCATCAATGACCGATTTTTAGAAAAGGACTATGTAATAAACCATGTGCCCATAAGAAAATTTGTTCTTAAGGAAATAATAAAAGGCATGTCTAATCTAGTACCAACTGTACAAGATGAGATACCACAAGGAAACTGCAACACGTATCACAAATGATACACAATTGCAGAAAGTGCCTTGTCGTAGTGGGAGGGTTGTTAGGCAACCTAAAAAGATTCATGTTTTGGGAGAGTTTTTGGATCGATCCCTGGAGGACATGAACCTGATCTCCGGACATATGACGAAACACTCCAAGATAAAGATGCAACATCTTGGCAAAGAGTAATGAATAATAGAATTAGAATATATGTATTCTAATAAAATCTGGAAGCTTGTAGAATCACCAAATGGTGTAAAAGCCTTTGGGTGTAAAAAGGTCTATAATAGGAAAAGAGGGATAGAAAGGAAGGTAGTAACTTTCAAAGCAAGGCTTGATGAAAAAGGAAACTTTTTCACTGGTAGCCATGCTTAAGTCTTTCCGGATTCTTTTATCTATTTGGCAAGTGGATGTCAAGACAACATTCCTTAATGGAAGTTTTGATGAAAGCATCCATATAAAGCAACCAGAAGGGTTCATTGCAAAGGACTAAGAGCATCTTGTGTGCAAGCTCAATCAGTCTATGGACTGAGGCAAAGCTTCAAGGTCTTGGAACATCCGGTTTATCAAAGTAATCCAGACCTATGGATTTATTGAGTAAACGGATAAGTCTTGTGTATACAAAAGGTGTGATGGAAACGTGGTGGTATTTCTTGTACTATACGTAGATAACATTTTTGGTAGTTGGAAACAATATCAAAATGTTGTCAGAAGTAAGGGTATGGTTGTCCAAATAATTCGATATAAAGGACTTGGGAGAATGTATATATTTTTGAGATCAAAGTAATAAGGGATCGAAAGAAAAAATATATTTTACTTATCCCAAGCTTGATACATCGGAAAATCCTTGCTCGTTTTAAGCATACAAAACTCCTCGAAAGGTTTCTTACCTTTTAAGCATAGAGTGTCTTTATCTAAAGAGATGTCTCCGATGACATCAAAGGAGATTGAGGACATGTAGGCAGTTCTTTATGCTTCGGCAGTTAGACAACCTAATGTATGCTATGCACGAGATCAGAAATCTGTTTTGCCAAGGGCATAGTTAGCAGATATCAAAGTAACCCTAGATAAGGACATTGGACTGCAGTAAAGCATATATTAAAGTACCTTAGAGGCGCTAGAGATTATATGCTAGCTTACAAAGCAGTTAATTTGGACCCTGTGGGTTACACAGATTTTGACTTCCAATCGGATAGGGACAATGATAAGTCGACCTCGGGGTTTTGTGTTTACTTTAGGAGGAAAAGTCATAACTATGGAAGAGTGATAAGCATAGGTGTTTTTCTGGACTCCACCATAGAAGCTGAGTATATGGCAAGCCTCTGAGGTAGCCATAAAAGCTGAATGACTTAATTACCTCAAGATAGACTTAGATATGATTTCTAGTTTGTCCAAAGATTATTACAATTTATTGTAATAATAATGGTGCAGTAACAAACTCGAAGAAACCATGAGTCTATAAGGCAAGTAAACACAATAGAGCGCAAGTACTACCCAATACGAGAAATTGTTGCCGCCTAGATTGCATCAGATGATAACCTAAGGTCCTTAAGGCAAGAGCTTTTTGAAAGGCATGAGAATCAGATGTATGGCAGCAGATATGACAGCTTAGTCTTTTAGTATAAGTGGGAGATTGTTAGAGTTTATACTAAAAGCCTAGCTTTTGGTATAAATATTTATCTAGAAATAAGAATCACATTGGTCAAATGTCTACATTTATGATAAATGTAGTTGCTCAATTAATTTATATTGTAGATAACATGGTGTGTGGTGTCACACACAGAAGATCATGTTATTGGTTCCTTATAAATTATAAACAGTAGCTCACGACCAAGATGGAAAGGAACAAACCATTGGAAGGTCGTAGTGTAATTAGGTATTAGTTTATCTTAACTATATTATTACACTAGTACACTTAGAGTGTATTGAGTAGGACTATTTGAGGTCGTTCCTTTTATACTGACTTTATGAAGGAACAAAGACCTCAGTTATTATGGAAGTGTGTGCTCTTAATCCTAATATAATAACAAGCACATATATTTGATATTTATTTCTTTAATTTATCAATGGGTGAGATTTAGTTCGATGAATTAATAAGCCCGATAAGTTGGGAAATGATATCACTTATAGTGTGTGTTGTTGATTATAGAAGGAAACTGTGTCCTAGTAATCTAGGTTGAGAATGTCCCCAAGAGGAGTTCATAAGGATTGTCATGTTAAACCCTGCAGGTGGACTTAGTCCGACATGATGATGAAGTTGAGTGGTACTACTCTTGGAGCTAGATATTAATTAAGTGAGTTGTCAGTAACTTACTTAATTAGTGGACATTTGTTATCTTAAACACAGGGAGACTAACACACTCATAATAAGAAGGAGCCCAAAATGTAATTTGGGATTGGTGCGGTAGTTCAATAATAGTTCTTTAGTGGAATGAATTATTATTGATGAAATTAAGTTGTGTGTTCGGGGCGAACACGAGATGCTTAATTTTATCGGGAGACCAAAACCAATTCCTCCTCTCGGTCCCTATCGTAGCCTCTAGTATATAGAGATTTATACCCACCGCATACCCACCTTCTTACCCATCCAATGGGGCCGGCCAAGCTAGCTTGGAACCCAAGCTAGGGCCGGCCAAGACCAAGTGGATGAGCCATGTAGGTGGCCGGCCAAAGCTTGGGTCCCAAGCTTAGGTGGTCGGCCACTAGAATATTAAAAAGAATTTTTATTAAAATTATTTCTTATGTGGATATCATGATTTTAAAAGAGAGTTTAAAAATTAAAAATTTCTTTTATAGCTTTCTACAAAAGATTAAGAGAAGAGATTAATCTCTTTCCTTATTTGTAGTTTAAAGGGATGGTTTTAATTTTTGGTAAAAACTTTCCTTATTTGTAAATCATCTAACATGTTTAAAAGAGAGTTTAAAATTTGAAATCTTTCCTTATTTGTTGATTAAAGAGGATTTTAAATTTTAAGAAAAATTTCCTTTTTAACCATGTTCATGATTTAAAAGAGAGTTTAAAATTAAATATTCTCTTTTATAAGTTTCTACAAAAGATTAAGAAAAGATTTGATATCTTTCCTTATTTGTAGATTAAAAGAGATTTTAATTTTTAGAGATAACTTTCTTTTTATCCACATGTTTAAAAGAAAGATTTTAATTTATTAAATTTCTTTTTTATAAACCAATCATAAAGAGATTAAAATTATTGGAGAAATTTTTATAAATTTCTGGAGACAAATTAGGAAGTTTTAATTAATTAAAACTCTCCTTGTTTGTAGCTTTTATATGACCGGCCAAATAAAATTGAGAAAGAAAATTATTTTTAATTAAATGAATTTTCCTTTTCAATGGCAAAAGAATTAAGGAAGTTTTTATTAAAATTTCCTTATTTGCCAAGATCAAGGATTGTGAAAGAGGGGGTAGAGGAGGCTTCAAGGTTAACGAATCTATTCTATTTTTCTCCCTCTTTTCCTTGGTGGTGTGGCCGGCCCTTCCTTCTTCTCTTCTTCTTCTCTTTGTGGCCGAACCTCTTCTTGCTCATGGAGTTTTAATTGGTGGCCGGATCTAGCTTGAGGAAGAAGGAGAGAAAGCTTACATCCCTTGGAGCTTGGTTGGTGGAAAAGATCTTCATCTTTTGGAAGCTTTGTGCTTGGCCGAAATTTGAAGAAAGGAGAAGAAGGTGCTTTGGTGGTTTCTCATCTCGGAAGATCGTTGCCCACACAACGTCCGAGGTTAGAAGAGGAATACGGTAGAAGATCAAGAGGTTTTTCTAAAAGGTATAACTAGTATTTTTTCTTTCTGCATCATACTAGTTATTTTTGGAAATAATACTAAATACAAGAGGTATATGATTCTAGAGTTTCGAATTTGTTTTCGCTATAGTGTTCTTTTGTTTTTCTTTTCCTTGTGATTTGATTGTTCTTTTCGGTTAACCTAAAGTTATTTTAGGAAATTAAATATTAACTTTCCATAAAAGGTTTTGTCTAGTCGGTGGTGGTTGCTCCCATATCCAAGAAGGCCATGTGCCTCGCCACGTCAGTACTGGGAACCAATTATGGAAATTAATATTTAATGGAATTAATAACTTAAGGTGACTTGGGTCGAACGTGTTAAGTTCCGCAGGAGATCCAAGTCAAAACCTAAAAGAACAAATAGATTAAGTTTTGGATCAAACGTGTTAAGTTCTGCAGGCGATCCAAAATTTAATTTAAAATAACACATGGTAGCTAGGAAAAGGTTCAGACCTTTGTACAAAATTTTTGTACAGTGGAACCTCTAGGTTTTCCGAGTAGCAACCAACAACTTGTACATTAACTTTCCCAATGATTGGAAAACACATAACTATGTGTTTTGATGAATTTAAAACTCAAGGAAATACACTAAATCAACATGTTGAATTTTGTTCATCATCTTAACATCTCACTTGTATTTATTGTGCACAAAACACATACAAGTCATCTTATAGGTCTTTGTGAGATGTAAAATTTTAGCTTTGCCTAGTCTAGGGATCATGCATATCTATCTAGGCATTTTGTGGATATTGAACATCCACCTAGGATGTCACTTGTTGATACTTGTTGATAAATGTCATTTGTCCTTAATTTTAAGGAAATAAACATAATGCATGATAATGTTATGGCATACATCAAAAAGAAATAATTTTCAAAAGAAAATTTTCTATAACTACATGATGTATGTATGTCATGACATGATATTTTTGTGTTTTTCATCATAAGGTATGAATGTAAAAATAATCATGATGTCATGACATATAATGGACAAACAATCATGGCGAGCTTTAACATAAATAAAATACCTAAATTACCTATCTAAGTGTCCTTAACCCTTAGCTAAGTTAAAAATTAAACTTAAATTGTCCTCTAAACGCTCCAAGAAAATGCTAAAACCTAAATTGACATTTCTAGTTCTCTTGATTAACTTATGCCAATTGAAATTAGCTTATTCCTCAAATGTTGGCATATTTTGTTCTTCCACAAGAGTAACACTAAGAAAATACCAAAATCCCAACTTGGCATTTCCTTATGTTTTCCCAATATGTGTCATTTTAAAATAAAATCAATACTTCTCAAATTTGGGCACATTTTACTCTTTCAAAGAATAAATCATAAATCCATTTCATTTTCAAAGGTTAATAATAACCTTGAAAATGCTCCTTGAGTGTCAATTTCTTCAAAGTTGGGTTAACTACCCTTCTTCTTAGAGTTGACACTCTCTAACCCATTTATGGGGTAGGGAAAATGCTCCTAGGAACCCAAAACCTATTAGTGCTCCTTGGATGCTCTAGGTATTCACTAGGGATAACTTCCCTAGATACCTTCCTAGTGACCTTGTTTGACTTCTTAGAAGCCTTGGTCATATTTTCTAGGTCAATTTTAGGGATTGATTCCCTTGTGACCTTCCTAGTGACTTTGTTAGACTTCTTAGAAGTCTTAGTTACATTTGTTGTTGCAAAGATACTTCTAGGGATAACTTTCCTTGTATCGTTGACTTGACCTCTAGACTTAGGGTTGGTTCCATAGCTATATGGAACCCTATGGTAAGAGATTTCATCTTTCTTAGCCTTAGGTTTGTATCCCAAACCTCTATGGCCCTTGGATGACCGTTGTTGTCTTAATCCTAGATTTTGCTCATTTTGCCCTATTAGGATATTTTCCATCCTTTTTAGGGTCTTTTCTATTTTATCAAGTCTTGACCTCAAGACTTGATTTTCTTCCCATAAATCCCTAGATTTAGGTTTTCTATTTAATCCTTGAGTGTTTTTATTTCTAGACTTTAGTTATTGACCTTAGTGTTCTTGCCTAGATTTTTATCTACATTCCTAGCCCTAGGTGTAGTGGTTTTAGCATGTAGAGCCATATGATTTTCATTACTGTCTCCATGCTTCCTATTCTTATGGTAAATAACATTAAAATGATATAAGTTAGAACTAGCATGTTTTTTACCATAATTTAAAGGGGTAGACTCAATAAAAGTTACCTTTCTTTTTACCTTGGAGGCTCCCCCTTGAATTAAGCTTCCTCCTTGAGCCTTGACCACCTTCTTCCCCTTAGGGCATTGACTTCGGTAATGCCCTTTTTAATTGCAAGAGAAGCACACATTGTGCTCCTTGCTCTTTTTTATATTGGGGATGGTCTCCTTGGGCTTCTCCTTGCCTTTTTGTGCCACTTGGCCCTTCTTCTTGGCCAATTTGGGACACTTGCTCTTGTAGTGCCCATTCTCCCTACACTCAAAACATATAATATGATTTTTATTATTAATTGAGATATTTTTACCTTCACATGTAGGGATGCCACTTGGTCCTCCATGTGATGTGGATGTAGAGGCTTCCTCTTGATCCGATAGTGATGCTCCTCCATTAGATTTGACTTAACTTGTGGAGGTGGAAGCTTCTTCTCCATTTGACCCGGATATAAAGGCTTCTTCTTCTCCTTGATCCGGTGTCACCAAAATTTGCTCCCCCTCAATCCTAGAGGTGGAGGCTTATTCTTCTTCTTCATCCTCTTGCACATTAAACAAGGAATATGCTCCTTCCTTGTTCTTTTGGTTGTACTCCTTTGAGGATGAGACTTTTTGAACTTCTTCTTCTTCGGAAGTTGAGCATCTCTCAACTTCGGAGTCCTCTTCCTCTTCCTTTTGATTTTGATCCAATGAGTCACCCTCTTTGGATTCTTCTTGGATTGGTGCAGTGGAGGGGATCTCATGAATTGATGCCAATTTGCTCCAAAGCTCCTTGGCATCCTTGAACTCTCTAATTTTTCCAAGAATGTGGCTAGGCAATAGATTGATCAAAAGCTTGGTCACTTTATCATTGGCCTCACATCTTTGGATTTGTTCTTGGCTCCATTTGCTTTTCTTGAGGACTTTGCCCTTGGAATTTGTTGGAGCCTCGAAACCTTCCATGAGAGCAAACCATTGCTCTATCTCCACCATCAAGAAATTCTCAATCCTTGATCTCCAAAGATCGAAGCTTATCGTGGTGAATGGTGAAGGCACCCTTGTGTCGAATCCAAGCCCGTCTTGGAATTCCATTTGAAGTTGAGCTTCTTGTGGTGAAGTCTTCGACTTGTAGAATTTGCTTCAACTTCTTCACCCTCTAGCTTTACCCCTTCCGGCGATGATTCCGGTGAAGAGTGACCTCGCTCTGATACCACTTGTTGGGACCGAAATGTAGGTAGAGGGGGGGGGGGGGTGAATAGCTCGTCGCATGCTAGTGGTCGGCGTTGCTTGTTTCTTCATAGATGTGCAGCGGAAATATACAAGAAACAACACACACAACGCTAACAAGTAGATTTACTTGGTATCCACCTCCAAAGGAGGTGACTAGTCCAAGGATCCACACACTCACACACACCTCCACTAATAAACACTCCTTTTCGGTAACTACCGAAGGCGGAGAAGCCCTACAAGTTCACACTACAAGAAGAAAGGAAAGGGAAACAAAATACATCACAAGCTTATAAGGAAACCCTAACCCTAGCTTTCTTCTTCAGTTGTAGATCCGCCTCTTGACTTGGAAGACCTCCAAGAACCTTCAAGAACTAGCGATCTGAACTTTGTGGAGAAGCTCTGGGAGCACAGTGAAGATCTGAGATGAATCGGTGAAGCGCTACCGAAGGAATTGAATGCCTGCGGCCCCTTCTGCCTAGCTTCACTCACTAGGTCTTTCACCTGGCTTCACTCATCAGAATTTTCCTTCTGCCTAGCTTCACTCACTAGGTCTTTCACCTGACTTCACTCACCAGGATTTTCATTCTGCCTAACATCCCAGTTAGGACTTCCCAGTCAAGTATCTGGTCAATCTTGACCTACTTGACTCTTCTTCAACCAACCTGATCAGACCCTGATCAGAGGGGAATTGCACCAAACAATCTCCCCAAATGAACAACTGCATTTGCACTTGTCCACATCATCGAAGTCTTATATTGTCAAACATCGAAACCCAAACCAAGACTCAAGCTTGGTCAACCAGGTCAACCTTGACCTGAGGGATATTGCACCAACAAAATTAAGTTAATGTTAATTAAATTAATATTAATCTAACTTCGCAATTGAGATTAGATTATTAATTAAAGTTAAATTCATTTTTTAATTAACTTGAGTTGTATTTAGTACCACTTTTTAATTATATTAAGGTTTATTAAATTGAATTTTAGTCCACGTTAGTTTAAATTGAAGTTTTTTAATTAGATTAGGTTAAGGTTTAATTTCTAATTAAAGTTAAATTAAATTTGTTAAAGTTCAAGTTATTAATCAAAGTTAAGTAAATTTAAGGTTTAATTAGAGATAATCTTTAATTAAGATAAATTATGATTTAATTAAAGTAAAGTTAAGATTTTGATTAATCTTAAAATTAAAATTGATTAAGTTAAAGTTTTAAAGAGTTTAATTTTAATTGAGTTTAATTATTTTTTATTTAAAAAGAAATTTTAAAATTCTTTTAAAAAATAATTTTTGGAATATTTTAAAAATAACTTTAAAAGATTTTTTAAAATCATTTTTGGAAGATTTTTAAATAATTTATAAAATAATTTAAAATTTTTTTAAAAGGATTTTTAAAAATATTTTTAAAGAATTTGTAAAAGGTTTTTAAATAGCTTTTAAAAGGATTTTTAAATGATTTCAAAATAAATTTTAAAGGATTTTAAAAATAAATTTTAAAAGGTCTTTTAACTAATTTTTAAAAGGTTTTTAAAATAATTTTAGAAGGATTTTAAAGATAATTTTTAAAAGGATTTTAATATAATTTTTAAAAGGATTTTAAAATAATTTTTAAATGGATTTTAAAAATAGTTTTTAAAAGTATTTCAAAAATAATTTTTAAAAGGATTTCAAAATTATTTTTAAAAGTATTTTTAAATAGTTTTTAAAAGGATTTTAAAATTGTTTTTAAAGTATTTTTAAAATAATTTTCAAAATTATTTTTAAAATATTTTTTAAAATTATTTGAAAAATATTTTTTAAAAGAGTGTTTAAATTAGTTTTTGATGAATTTTAAAAAAAAATAATAGATTTTTAAATATTTTTTAAAAGATTTTTTAAAAGTTTTTTGAAAATAATTTTTAAAAGGATTTTTAAATTATTTTAGAAGGATTTTTAAAATAGTTTTTAAAATGATTTTAAAAATATTTTTTATTGAATTTTTAAAATATTTTTAAAAATTGTTTTGTAAGATAAATTTTAAAAATATTTTTAAAATAATTTTGAAAAGGATTTTAAAAGAATTTTCAAAAGGATTTTAAAAGGGTTTTTAATATAGTTTTTAAAACTATTTTTCAAATTAATGTTAATTAAAGTTTAAACTTAATTTCTTTTAATTAATTTTAAATTTTAAGTTTAATTTAGTTTAAATTTTAATCATGTTTAATTAAGTTTAAATTAAATTAAAATTTATTTTATATATTTGAATTTTAATGTTAATTTGATTTTAATTTTAATTTATCTTAATCATTTCAATTGGTCTAATTGTTTGACAAGTTATTTCTATAGTTATGTTAGAAGAGTTATGTCAAAAAATTTAATTTAAGGATAGTTTGATCTTATGTTAGATTCAGATTTAATCGTTAGTCAATTAAATGTATATTTCAAAAATTGACTTGCAGGTTGTGGCAAGACACGGGGACCTATTAGTGCAGGTTGAACTGATAATCAGATTTTGATGTATGACAAATAGGTTAAAGTTAGATGTGTTATTTGTCTAATTGCTTTACCAAGTGTGCAAGAGTTGACGGGTCAGAAAAACTTAACACCAAGCTGAAATCCAGTTAGATTCGCGAGACATGATAGCTGGTGGGAAGTCTAGATAGAGTTGAGATTCAATCAAAGTCCCAATTGGAAAAGTTTGGGAAAGATCATGGGTTTAAAATAATATAAGATATCTCCATTGACATAAGATTTTTCGGAGAGAGCCTAAGAGCAAAGTCATGAGGACTTAGACCCAAAGTGGACAATATCATGCTATTGTGGAGATATGTGAATATTCTTTTGGCACAACAATTGGTATCAGAGTCATGGTCCAGACTAGATGTCATGTGGGGTGACCTTGAACGAAGTTGAGGCCAGGCCCGAAGTAGGTCAGGTTGACCGGATGATTGCGGGGAGGCCTCGAGCAGGTCAAGGTGACCTGGTGTTCACGGGAAGACTCGAAGTAGGTCAAGAGTGACCAGATGTCGATGCTTACATGAAGGCTCGGAACAGGTCAGGGTGACTGGATTTAGATGCTTGTAGGGAGGTCTGGAATAAGTCAGGGTGACTGGATGTTCACGGGGGAGGGGGGGGGTCTGGACCATGAGAGTAATGGTGGTCCTTCATTTGAGAGGAGGATTGTTGCGATTCAATCAAAGTTCCACATTGGAAAGGTTTGGCAAATATCATGAATTTAAAAGGATGTAAGATATCTTCATTGACATGAGGCCTTTCGGGGAAAATCCAAGAGTAAAGTCACAAGAGCTTAGACCCAAAGGAGACAATATCAAGTCATTGTGAAGATATGTGAATATCCTTTTGGCACAATATATATGTCTGCATGATCCGATATCTAGCAAGAAGTCTGGTTGGGTCCACAAGACCTGATAACCAGTCAAAATCTAGTTGGGTCCGCGAGACCTGACAACTGGCGCGAAGACCTGGTGGGTCAAAGACAAGTCAAACGACTACAGTTAGTAAGTAAGAGGTTGTTGGTTGCTACTCGGAAAACCTAATGGTTCCACTGTATAAAAATTTTGTACAAAGGTCTGAACCTTTTCCTAGCTACTATGTGTTCTTTTAAATTAAACTTGGATCGCCTACGGAACTTAATACGTTTGATCCAAAGTTTAATCTATTTGTTCTTTTAGGTTTAGACTCGGATCTCCTGCGAAACTTAACACGTTCGATCCAAATCACCTAGGTTATTAATTTCATTAAATATTAGTTTCCAAAATTGGCTCCCAGTACTGACGTGGCGAGGCACATGACCTTCTTGGATATGAGAACAACCACCAACGACTAGACAAAGCCTTTTAAGGAAAGTTAATATTTAATTTCCTTAAATAACTTTAGGTCAACCGAAAAGAGCAATCAAATCACAAGGAAAATAAAAAAACAAAAGAACACAACATCGAAAACAAATTCGAAATACTAGAATCGTATGCCTCTTGTATTTGGTATTATTTCCAAAAATAACTAGTATGATGCGGAAAGGAAAAATACTAGTTATACCTTTTAGAAAGACCTCTTGATCTTCTACCGTATTCCTCTTCTAACCTCGGACGTTGTGTGGGCAACGATCTTCAAAGATGAGGACCACCTAGCACCTTCTTCTTCTTCCTTTAAGTTTCGGCCAAGCACCAAAATCCAAGGATGAAGAACTTTTTCCACCAACTAAGCTCCAAGGGATGCAAGTTTTCTCTCCTTCTTCTTCTTCTTCTCCAAGTAGTATCTGGCCACCACAAAAGCTCCAAGCATGGTAGAGTTTCGGCCACCACAAAGAGGAAGAGAGGGAGAGAGGATGACCGTCCACAACACCAAGGAAAAGAGGGAGAGAATAATAGAGGTTGTCTCTCATGAAGGCACCCCAACCCTCTCTTTTATATTCCTTAGCTTTGGTAAATAAGGGAATTTAATTACAATAAAATTTCCTTAATTTTCCTTGACATCAATTAATTAAGAAAAATTAAATAAAATTTCCTAATCAATTATGTAATGGTCGGCCACCTCATGGAGAGCAAACAAGACAATTTTTAATCAACAATTAAAAATTCCTTATTTGTCGAAAATTTTAAAAAATAAAATTTTCCTTTAAAATCCCTTCATGGTTGATAAAAAGAAATTTCTATAATTTTAATTTTTCAACATGTGAATAATTTACAAAGAGAAAAAATAAAATATCTTTCCTATCTACAAATAAGGAAAGAGATCTAATCTCTTTTCTTAATCTTTTGTAGAAGAGATATTTTAATTTTATTCTCTCCAATAAATTATATCTTCCACATAAGAAAAAATTAAAATTAAAATTCTTTTAAATTTAATGGGGGTCGGCCACCTAAGCTTGGGTTCAAGCTAGGGCCGACCACCCATGAACCAAGGCTTGGCCGGCCCTAGTTTGAACCACAAGCTAGCTTGGCCGGCCCCTACATCATGGGTACGAAGGTGGGTATAGGTGGGTATAGTACTTTATAAATAAGAGGCTACGATAGGGACCGAGAGGAGGAATTGGTTTTGGTCTCCCGATAAAATTAAGCATCCCGTGTTCGCCCCGAACACACAACTTAATTTTATCAATAATAATTCATTCCACTAGAGAACTATTATTGAACTACCGCACCAATCCCAAATTACATTTTTGGGCTCCTTCTTATTATGAGTGTGTTAGTCTCCCTGTGTTTAAGATGTCGAATGCCCACTAATTAAGTGAGTTACTGACAACTCATTTAATTAATATCTTAATCCAAGAATAGTACCACTCAACCTTATCGTCATATCGGACTAAGTCCACCTACAGGGTTTAACATGACAATCTTTATGAGCTTATCTGGGGGACATTATCAACCTAGATTACTAGGACACAGTTTCCTTCTATAATCAACAACACACACTATAAGTGATATCATTTCCCAACTTATCGGGCTTATTGATTCATCGAACTAAATCTCACCCATTGATAAATTAAAGAAATAAATATCAAATATATGTGCTTGCTATTATATTAGGATTAAGAGCACACACTTCCATAATAACTGAGGTATTTGTTCCTTTATAAAGTCAGTATAAAAGAAACGACCTCAAATGGTCCTACTCAATACACTCTAAGTGTACTAGTGTAATTATATAGTCAAGATAAACTAATTCCTAATTACACTACGACCTTCCAATGATTTGTTCCTTTCCATTTTGGTCGTGAGCTACTGTTTATAATTTATAAGGTATTGATAACATCATCTTCTGTATGTGGCACAACATACTATGCTATCTACAATATAAATTAATTGAACAACTACAACTAAATGTAGACAATTTGACCAAATGTGATTCTTTATTCAAAATAAATGTTTACAAAAACTTAGGCTTTCAGTATACACTCTAACAGAGGTAAGCAACTGGAGAAGATATCCCATGATGGCGCGTTCCCCATTGAGGGAACTGTAGGCGTCAGTCTAACTTAGGTCTATTTGGGAAACCTAAGTTGAGGTCTTGACTAGATCCTGATCTCAAGGAGACATGATCTAATTACTACTATGCAATACTATGCTAACTTTGTTTTGTAGGATAAACTTATTTTTTTGTTGCATGGACTAATCTTTTTTGCAGAGAAGTACTAAAAAGGGTGTCCGGGCACCCGGAAGAGATCCGAGCGCTTGGACTTCGGGCGCCCGGAAGGGATCCGGGCGCTTGGACTTTGGGCGCCCGGAAGGGATCCGGACGCTCGAAGTTGGTCCGATCGCTTGGACCATCTTCTCTCGGGCGGTTGCCAGACACCCGGGCAGTTCGAGCGCCCGGAGCTGGTCCAGGCGCTCGGACTAGAAAAAATATCCAAAAGCTGAGTTGGAGTGCGATGACTAGCCGAACCCACATCAATGGTCCAGGCACCCAGAGGTGGATAAATTTCATGGACAAAGTTTAGACGAGAGATCGCCACGTTAACAACGATCCAGGTGTCCTTTAGGGGTTCCAGGTGCTCAGAATAAACCAATATAAAGGCTTTCGACTAGCAGCTTCATGACATCAATTGCTACAACTTTCGTACTCACGCGTTGCTCCGAAAAGGTCTCTCGAATACCTAAAAGTTGCACCGACAACCTACGCTCAAGTTTTTAAAGTTGTATTATCAGTATAATTTAATTTTTGCAATTGTACTTAAATTCTGTAATTGCTTTGTGATTATAGTGATTGCCCAACGAAAGCACTCAGCGAGTGCGAGCCTTAGAGTGGGAGTCGTCGAAGACTCCGAATCAAGTAAAGCCACTTGTGTTAGTGTTATCTTTTAGTTTTTATTCTTTTCCGTTGCGTACTCTTGATTTCTAAAAAAGCAGAAAACGCTATTCACCCCCTTAGTGTATTTACGGTCATGCAGGACCTTCTTGGGTATCAGAGTAACGACTACTTCTATACAAAGTCCTTTTAAGAAATTGAACATTTAATTTTACTATTGAGAAACCCTGGCCTAACTAGTCTAGAATGTGACGAGATAACTATAATTAGTTTCATTTAACTAAATAGACTAAGAGGGATATGCCTACTCCCTACACCAAGCTTCTTGGGTTCGATTTATTTAAAAGTTTAGTTTTTTTTAACATCTATTATTTTGGTTAAATCGATTCTTTTTTGAATTTTGAAAAATAATTAAATCAATTTTTTGTTAAATAATATATTAAAAAAAAATAAAAAATTAATATTTTAATTTTTTTTATTAAATTGATTATTTTTTTAAAAAAATCATTTTTATTTAAAAAAAATCAATTCAGTTGTTACGATTTTAATAACAAAATTCCATAGGTAAAAAAAATCAACTAATTCAATTTTAAGTAGTTTTGGTTCAGTTCAATTCTAACCAGCTTTATTAATGACCACCAAACTGTCATAATCGATGCGCTAGCTTCCACTGTCTCTAAGAGACTCTCGAGTAGTTGCAACTATTAGCCTAGTTCAAATCGATGCACATGCCCTAGTTAGGTTGGTATTGGAATATCATAGTGTAATATCATAGTGGAAGACATGGGTTTTGGGCATGATAAGAATCAAATGTTTCCATTGAAAAACTTAGATCGAAATTTAATAAAATTTTCTCCAACAATACGAAACGCTAGTAAAAGAAAGCTAAAATAAATTTATAATGAACTTAGAACAATTTATTCCACACAAGATTGATATCACTTTTAGAAACCTCCCGCTCCTCCATAAGCAAAAACATATACATCCTTACCAAATGTATCATGATCATCAGCTACGCTATAATAATCACTAATATCTGACTTAGTCTCAATAAGTTGAGAATCCAATTTGACCAAATCATTCCAGCGATCCACTACCTGAACTTGAATGAAATAAGCAGCTTTATTACGTCCTTCATTACTTGGATGACCACTGCCCATCGGAGGGCTCGGCACATTCAAGGGAGAGTCAACAAACCCACCCATTTGAAGAACGTATGCGTGATCCTGCATCTTAGGAAGCAATTCCTTAGGGAAATACCCAAGAGGTAATTGATCATTATAAGTAACCCACCAATTCCCTGTTTGAGAATCCTATAAATGAAAATATATAAAATTTATTAATTAGGATTAAACTTCAATAAAAATAACATAACACATTTAGAAAAGAAAAAAAAGAAATTACCCTAGCGATTAGTATGGATAAATATTTCTGTTCACCACCGTAAGTAGAAAATTCAGGAATAAAACTTCCAGGTCCATAAATATTAGTGGTGCTGACAAAACCAGGGCAGTTCAAGTTTAAACATCCCGTTTTCTCATTCCCATCACTCTGAAAACACATAATTAAATATGTTATCCGATAATATATACGAAAATAAAGGAATAAAATATAAAAGATTTATACTTACAGTCCAAAAAGTAAAAAAACGAGGATAACTGGTATCATACAAGGCTGTGGAAACCTGTGAAATAAGATATAAATTAGTGACTATATAAAACAATATTAGTAAATGATTTATATTAATTTACCTGCCAACCGGCCTGGATCACATTGACTTCATTGTCTGGAACATGTGTATCACCAAAAAGATATATAGTGCTAGATGATGTTTGATCAGCTTTTAGATTTGGAAGCTTATAAGTTGCCATTTTTGCGTACGCTCCATAAAATGGACCATATATATTTTCAATTATTGCGTACTGTGTTGAATGCAAATATTATTTATGTTTGAACTCCATAAATAATGAATTAGAATTGCAATAGTTGTAGTAATAGTAATAGTAATAACAGTGATAGAAAAAATAACTTACGTGATTTCGATTTGCGATTGTGTCGTTAGCTATGGCTTGTGCTCTAAATTGATTTCTCAAAAGTTGAGACTTAGTTAAATCTTGTTTTCGAGCACGATGGACGAGAACAGTGCCAGAAGGACAAGTATCATTGAATCCATAAAAAGAAGTTGGTTTAGATTTTCCAAGCTTCATTCCCTTTGGAAGACTACTTGGTTTTAACTGCAAAGATTATCAAATCAATTAAAGAGCAAAAGGAACTATACAATGCAATAAAAGATATCATATCAATTTGACTTGTTTATTTTTGAATACTAAATACCTGAAGAGTATGATTTTTCAACAAAGGGTGGTCAAATGCTGGTTGCTTGTACATATCAACACAGTCAAATAGATCTCCTGTTATTGTCTAACAAAAAATAATAATAATAATTTCAATAAAAGTGCTATTTCTAATTTTTCAAAAGAAATATTAATAACAACCTGAATGGTTTTAAGTGAGTATTTAGCTTTCTCGTTCCATGATCTTGCTTGTGCTCCACCAATCAAAATAAACAATAAAATGTGAAGAAACATGATGTAAAAATTCAAATGATATGAAAGTTTCGTATTGAGATATGTTGTAAATCTTAGTCCATTCTCTAGTTTATAAATACACACACAAAAAAATTATAATTAGTAAGATATAAGAATCATTAAAAAAATAAAAAGGTAAATGATTTTCATTTTTTTAAATAGGTAATTTGCTATTAATGTTATCTTAAATTGATATAAAATTAATGTTAAAATAATAAATTTTAAAATTTACAACAAATCTAAACTGATCTCTTTATTAATGTAATCTTAAATTTTATACAAAATTAATAAGAGCTTTCTCTATTGTGTTAAAATAATAAATCTTAGAATTTATATAAAATTAATATAGGTTTATTTCCATTAATGTCAAAATAATAAATTTTAAATTTGTACAAAATGTAAGCAATTATCTCTCTCTATCACTATCTTAAAATTTATATAAAATTAATGTAAACTTATCTCTATTAATGTTAAAATAATAAATTTTGAATTTTATATAAAATGTATGCAATCATATCTCTATTATTGTGATCCTAGAATCAAATTAAATTAAGTAAGTGTATCTATATTAATGTTGAAATAATAAATTCCCTTCCATTTATTTTTTATTTAAACCTAAACAAAAAATATATATAAATTTTCACATTTAAAATATGCAAATAATATTCTTTTATATATTATTTTATTTAATGGTTCTTATATTGCTCACTATAAATTGTTTTTGCCTTTATAAATTAAAGAAAGAGTTGAGATTTACAACATGTTAAAAAAAATTAAACTTTAATATCAAATCATATTACTTAAATTTTATTTCTTGTGTTTATTTCGAATAGTGATTAGTGGGAATAAGAAAGTTAAACATTTTTGTAAAATACTAAGGTGCATTTGGTTCAAATTATCATGTTATGTGATTACCGAATAATCATAAAACAAAATTATGGAGAATAAAACATAATCTAATATTATTTGGTTCAACTTAGGTAATATAAAAAAATATATTTATTTTAAAATTTTAATATATAATATAATTTAATATTTTATTGTATTAGTTATAAAACTAATAATATATATTTATTTTCTTTTATTAACTTTTTATATATATTTTTTATATAAGTTTACTTTTTTAAACTTCTCTCTCTCTCTCTCTCTCTCTCTCTATATATATATATATACAGAAATGATATGCTGCGGACAAAGCCGAGCGGATCGCTGCGGACATGACTTCCTGATCGGTCTACAGACCGATCAGGGAACCTCCTGATAGGTCTTTATCTCTGGACCGATCAGGGAACCGATCATTTTCTGACCGATCAGGGAACCTCCTGATCGGTCTGTAGACCGATCAGAAAGGCAAGTCTGCAGCGGTTCGTACGACTTTGTCCGCAGCATATCATTTCTGTATATATATATATATATATATATATATATATATAAAACTTAGTACATTTTTTTTTCTATTTAGTTTTTATAATTTAAAACATAAATTTTGTTATGAAAAATTTAAGGATATTTTTGTCCCAAATTGTAAATATTAGAAGATATTTTTGACCAAATTTTTTTTGTTAATATCGAAATCAAACAAAACCTCACATTTTTAAAGTTTTCTGATTCCGAGTTGTATGTCCCTTTTATGACATGTCGGACATGGATCATTACTTGGTAATCGTCGATTACTTAAATTAAATAAGATTTTCGTTAATAACCTTAGATGGATAACCATAGTTATCAAGAATAATCTCTAATCAAACACACCCTTAAGATTCTTATTAATATTGTTTTAGAATTGTTATTAACATTTTAATTGTAAATTACACTTTATTAAAATTATTAATTTTTTTTTGTTACTAAATAATTGGAGACCACTGTGTTGATATATACAAACAACCAACATTTGACCTTGTATTGATTATAAAAAAAGTCAAATTGATATATGATATGGGTTATGATGAATAGGCCAAGAAGGAGACGTGGCAATTAGATTCAAGATGATGTGACAGTCCTACTCCATAAAAGATAATATCCTTTCATTTGGTCCGGATCAGTTGGTCAGTGTTAAGGTTCTTAGGTTGACCAGATTGGATTTTAATCCGGTTGGTTAGGGGTGGGGGGGGGGGGGGGGGAGACATATGGTCTTTCAACCAAGTGAACCAGGGAGTTTAATATCTCAAAGGCGGTCAAATTAAGGCCAGCCGACCTTACATATTGGCCGGAATGACTGACTCACTCAATAACCAGACCACCATAGAGAGCAGTATGCATGTGTATCCACCCAATCTCAAAACCAGACGAACATGTATGCTCTGATCGTACAAATATCTGGTTGCACAAGTATCTAACCGAGAAATGACACAATGTAGCTGCATCTCTTTGTAACCCTTTATAGGCTTGGCCAGATAAAAGGACAACTGAAACTGCAACACTTATCCTTATATTTCCACCCGGACGGGATCCCAGTGAAGTATAAGTTATTTTATTGGTTCTCGAGTAGATTTTCAACATGACTAAAGCACTATATCATTTTTCGAACAAATATCTCATAGTTATGCAAAATATAATAGAGTGGATGAATGATCGAGAGTTCAACTGAACATTTTAACATAGCGGCCGACTTAAAGACATACTCAGCAGACAGTATTCTAATAAGGTGATCGGCTTAAAGACCGGCCAAAATATATGCAATGAACAACAACATAACGAGAAGGTCGGATTAAAGACCAACCAAGATACATACAGTATAGCACACGACGAAATCACTTATGCAGAATGCAACTGAACATCAGCCTAACAGGATGGCTGGCTTAAGGATCGGCTGGGTTATGCGCAGCAGACAACATCTGTCTAACAAGACGACCGACTTAAGGATCGACCAGTTTATGCTCAGCAGATACATCCTTCTAATGAAGCGGTCGACTTAAGGATCGGACGAATTGTATTCAGTCGACAACATCATCTCAACAGAGCAGCCGACTTAAAGACTGGCTGAGATATGTTTAGCATATAACATCCTAACAACCTGGTATAATAATAATACTTATGTGTCAGAGAATATCCTTTTGGAATTTTCTTCAAGGACCATTGTATCCTCCATCAGCAGACCAATTATAACAACATATTCCTTCAACCACTTCAGTGATAACAGAAATTATAATGACAAAAGGGGTATACATATGGGTCAGAAAAAGATTCCTTGGACGACTGTGGTGGTACCCCTTTTCTTTATTTAACAACCTCTGCTACATTTCACTACCTCATGATTGCGGAGGTTATGCAGTGTGATATATAACAGGGGAGTCCTCTCCGTGACGAAGGTACGCTTACTAACATCTGCAACTCCACTTTAATATAATGGACTAACTAAGATAAGCAAAAACTATTTATTTAACTTATATTCTCAACCAAAATTTAATTTACATACTCTAAATCAATAATATAATGGACTAACTAAGATAATAACAAAGTAATTAAGAACCTTACCCTTAAAGATGAACAAGGTGGGACGTTTATTTGTAGCTCTTCATCTACTACTCCTGGATACATTAAGTTAAAGAGTTAATAAGTTATTTAGCTCACAACTGAATTTACATTAAGTCAACATAAATCCAAAGCTTAACTGAGGCTCCATGAATGGTAAGTGTAGTTCCTTTCTCTTCCTTAACAATAAATTCGTAAAAAGAAATCAATACTAACTCAATACTAGGGATTAAAATAGGAAATCTAAAGAAAGAATGAAGCTTGGAGCAATGAAGAAAAATAGGAGTATTTGGGGGAGCTGGAGTAAGTGGATGAATCGAGGGATTTTAATCCTATAAAGCTCTAAGAAAAGAATGTCAGCTATTTTGCTGAGGAAATCAAATATTTAATTTTCTTTTGCAACAAAAAAAATGAAAGAGATTAAGAATGTCATGTTCCTCAACTAAATTTAAAACATACAGTGACAACATCACTTGGAAATCTTGAAAGTTCGTCTTAGAAGCCAAACCCAGCAGTTGTTTCTTCAAATATTATGTTTTCCATCTCAGCAACCTTCTCATCGTTAGATAGTTAGCTACTAACTAAAATATTGTCAAACAGAATGTCATCCTGCATAATCCATATCTTAATACCATATTGGCGGCAATGAGCTCAAAATTGAACCTATCAAGTTCAAAGGACTGGGGGTTCTCTATCTCTAAGGGTTCCTCTTCTAGGCTGACCATATGGAGGTGCTTCTTCAAACTTTGGGTTATTTATTTTTGGAGTTTTTGAAAAAAGAAGAATAGGGAGAGAGCAAGAAATAATATGAGAGCAATAAAATTTATTATTGATTGATATCTGTCCTAAGGATAATATATTATATAATGTTTAAAAAGTACTTTGTCAATTGACTAATTAATAAATAACAGAATTATTCTAATAATTATAACATAATTATTAGAATAATCTAAATTCTAATTTGATTTGATTTGGTGATTTGATCCGGTCAATTCTGGTAATTCTCTTTTATCTTTTTTACCCCCCAACAAACTTAACGGTAGATCTTTGACGTTAAGTTTGCTTGCTAACTTGCTGAAACATTGTCTGGATAATAACTTAGAAAAGATATTAGCGATTTGATCTTTAACAGAAATATAAGAAATGGATAACTGCTGAGTTGACACAGTTCACGAACAAAATGAAAATCAATTTCCACATGTTTTGTACGAGCATGAAAGATTGGATAGCTTGCAACCAATTAGATAGTCGATGAAACCATGCACGAGGAGCTTGTCGAAGACCATATAAGGATTTCTTAAGTTGGTAAACATGAGATGGAAATTGTGGATGATGAACCCAGGCGGTTGCTCCATAAATATAGTTTCCTCAAGATGATCATGGAGAAATGCATTTGAAATGTCCAATTGCCGTACATACCAATTAGAACTAACAGCTATTGATAATAGTCTGACAGATGTAATTTTGATGACTGGACTAAAAGTGTCATTAAAGTCAATACCGGGTTGTTGACTAAATCCTTTAGCTACAAATCAAGCTTTGTGTCATTCAAGAGAACCATCAGCTTGATGCTTAAGACAGAATACCCATTTAGAGCCCACAACATTCATTGAGGGAGTGCGCAGAACTAGACTCCATGTTCCATTTTGAAGAAGTACATCAAATTTTGTAGCCATTGCACTACGCCAATTTGGATCCTTGTTTGCTTGTGTAAAATAAGTTGGTTCAATAGATTTTGAAGAGACAACTAGAGCTCGTGGAAGGGGATATCGAGTTGCATTTGGTGGGCAATGCTTATAAATGTCACTAATGGGTAGCATGCGACGAGGAACATTGTCATCTGAATCACTTGTTGATGGCGACGAGGAAGTAGGCTGACATGGTGATGTAGATGACGGACTTGCATTATCCAAGAATCTAGAACTAGAGAGCATATTATCTTCGACCGATGAGGCTTCCAAGATTGGAGTAGCAACCTAAGGTGATTCTGATGGTATAGGAGAGTTATTAGAGAGTTCCAGAGCAAGACCTAGGATGCCATCACTTCTGACAATATTTGGTGGCATCAAGAAGGTGCCACTTGTATATGGAGGAGAGATCGAAGAAGCTACTGGAAAAGGGAATAGAGACTCATCAAAAATAACATGTCGTGAAATATAAATTCGTCCTGTTGGTCTATACAAGCAACGATAACCATGGTGCAAATTGCTATAAACAAGAAAAACACATTGTAGTGAATGAGAGTCAAGTTCATGTTTAGAATAGGGGCATAACCATGGATAACATACGCAAGAAGGAAAGTGTAATCATGGATTTGATTATAAAATTTTTCAAAAGGACACTTATGATTGAGCAATGGAGTAGGAAGTCAATTTATGAGATATACTGCAGTGCTAATAGCTTCATCCCAAAATTTACGCGGGACCGATGCATGATGAAGAAGAGCTAAGACAATTTCAACTATATGTCTATGTTTTCTTTCAATAGAGCCATTTTGTTCTGGAGTGTGAGGACGAGAAACTCGATGAACAATTCCACAAGAGACAAGATGACGATGGAGAGCTTGATATTCGCCTCCCCAATCAGAATGAAAAGAAAGTATTTTACGATTAAAATATCGTTCAACTTGAATTTGAAAATTACAGAATATATCAAATAAGTCATATTTCCTTCTCAATAGAGCCAAGTATATTTACTAATATGATCAATGAAGGTAACATAATATTGGAAACCTTGATTAGACAAAATAGGTGCGGGGCCCCAAACATCAGAATGGATTATTTCAAGTGAAAAATTAGAAACATGATCAGATGAAGAGAAAGGTAGTTTATGACTTTTAGATTCCATGCAGGCCCTACATGAATGAGATGGAGAGGAGGTAATGGAAGTAGGTAAACCATACCTATTGATGATTGACTGAACAATACGAAGGGAAGGATGACCAAGTCGAGCATGCCAAGCTGATTTATTTATGTGTTCACCAACAAAAGCTTTGATTGAAGAACTTTAAAGATAGTAGAGGTCTTTTTGATTCTCTCATAAAACACAATAGCATTTGTTCCTCTATCCTTCAGAAGATAATGATTATGATGAAATTCAAAAATGACATTGTTATCAAGACAAAACTGACGTCTAGAAAGTAAATTTTTAGTGATAGATGGAACATGAAAGACATTGCACATGTGAAAAGTTCAATTAGATAAATGAACATATGTGTTTCCAAGATTAGCAATTTGCAAACTTTAATCATCGCCTACTTGAACCGTATTTGAGCCATAATATGATATTACGTCTGTTAGGATATTATACGTGACATGATGAGTTGCTCAAGTGTCAATATACCAATCAGTAGATGAAAACTCTGGATTTTACCACAAGCAGGCACAGATGAGATGACTTTAGAATATACTTGTGAAATAGATGGTTGTCTTGAGGCTGTAGGACCACCAATGAAATTTGAGTCAAATGGGCTAGGACATTGAATATCAAAATGTCTAATTCCGAGACAAATTTTACATTTTACCCGAGACCAATCAAGTCTTTTAGGGCATATATTTCCAGTATGACCAACGATATGACAAATCTGACATTGGTCTGAACTTTGCTTTTTGGCCTCTTTGATGTCGTTGAGTATTTGACATCTAAAGTAAAAATAACTTGTCCAGCGGTAGCTGTTGGACGACGTCACAAGAAAGAGATTCTACCTTATGATTGACAGCCGTGGAGAAAAACCATAGAGACAGAATCGTTAAGGAAACCTTTTTTTATGGAAGAGAAACACAAATATTAAGGAAGAGGAAAGAGAAATAAAGGGGTTGGCGGCGGAAGAAAACAGAGAAGAACAAGAAAATTAAAATACGTAGGAAAGAAGAAGAGGCTTGAGGGGAAAAAAAATTAAAAATGGTTCACCGTTTATTGGATCTCCATCTCAAGAAGTTGAGGGAAGATAAAAAGAGATGACTCTGATATTATGTAAAAAGAAGAATAGGGATAGAGCAAGAAATAATATGAGAGCAATAAAATCTATTGTTGATTGATATTTGCCCTAAGGACAATACAATATATAATGTTCAAAAAGTACTTGGTCAATTGATCAATTAATAAATAATAGAATTATTCTAATAATTATAACAGAATTCTTAGAATAATCCAAATACTAATTTGATTTGATTTGGTGATTTGATTCGGTCAATTTTGGTAATTCTCTTTTATCTCTTTTAGTTTTCCCATTCCATCTTCTCCCATTGTGGATATCCCATTCCCATAGTAGAATCAATCGGTTTTAAGTCCCATTTTAATTCCTAAAACCTAATCCACATGGTCGTGCGAAGTTCATACCTCTCAGATTCCTATTGTCCATAGCGGAGCTCAGTCCTCATTCCAGTCTTTGACAGCGGAGCTCAGTCCTCTCATATTCCAATCTCCTACAGCAGAGCTCAGTTCTCTCAGATTCCAGTCTTGTGGAGCTCAGTCCTCTCAGATTCCAGTCTTCAATAGCGGAGCTCATTCCAGTTCTCCGATCTAGTCTCAGGTAAGATATTTGCTAGATCTGGGTAGCTGCGAAGTTTTCCGCGGTTGCAACGCCCTTTTGCTGGAGGGCCACCCTCGCCCGGTCGGAGGTCGGCTGAGGTCGCCTGAGGCCACCTCACCCAGATATTTTCTAGATCTGGGTGGCCACGAAGTTTCCTCGGCTTAGTCCAACTGCGAGGAGACCGTGGTCGCCCGCGGCCGCGCGCCTCGCGCCTCGCGCTATCGCAAGGTCGCCCACGGTCGCGCGCGTCGCGTCACAAGAAACTGTAACACGTATCACAAATGATACACAAATATAGACAGTGCCTTGTCGTAGTGGGAGGGTTGTTAGGCAACCTGAAAAATTCATGTTGTGGGAGAGTCTTTGGACTTGATCCCTGGTGAACATAAACCTTATTCCCGGACATATGACGAAGCGCTCCAAGATAAAGATGCAACATCTTGGCAAAGAGCAATGAATACAGAAATAGAATCTATGTATTCTAATAAATTCTGGGAGCTTACAGAACCACCAAATGGTGTAAAAGTCATTAGGTGAAAATAAGTCTACAATAGGAAAAGAGGGACAGACGGGAAGGTGGAAACTTTCAAAGTAAGGCTTGTTAAAAAAGGGAAACCTTTTACCAGTAGTCATGCTTAAGTCTATCCGGATTCTTTTATCTATTGTTGCTCATATGGATTATAAGATTTGGCAAGTGGATGTCATGACAGCTTTCCTTAATGGAAGTCTTGAAGAAAGCATCCATATAAAGCAACCAAAGGGGTTCATTGCAAAGGGCAAAGAGCATCTAGTATGTAAGCTCAATCAGTCTATTTATGGACTGAAGCAAAGCTTCAAGGTCTTGAAACATCCGGTTTAATGAAGTAATCCGAACCTATGGATTTATTTAGTGTTCGGATGAGTCTTGTGTATACAAGAAGTATAACAGAAACGTGGTGGTATTTGTAAAATACGGCACCCAAATAATGTTTAAAAAAAAATAAGGTTATTTGATAAATAATTTTAGTGGAATTTTTAGAAATTTTTAGAAATTTTTCTGGATTTAATCGGAGGCCATAGGGTGTATTTTGAGGGGATGAAATTGTAGGCTTTGGAAAAGGTCTGTTTGGAATACCCGGAGGTAAGAGTTGATTAAAGAATCAACTTAGGGTTTAATTGCACTAAACCTAAGTATTTGTTATAAAATCCCTCCAACCCTAATAACCTACCCGACACCTCCTTTTTCCCCCTCCAGCGTCGAGCTTCTTCTCTCGAGCCCTCACCTAACCGGCGATCTCCTCTTCTCTGCCGAACCAGCAGCCAGCGAGATCCTTCTCCTCCTCACCGCCGCCCGACGCCGCTCCCTCCTCAATCGCCGGCCTCTCCATCCTTCCTCTTCTCCTCAGCCGACGACGCCCTTGCAATCTTGAAGCCGCAGCGCCGCCGACCTCCTCTCTTGGCGTTGTGCCCCGACTGATCCGGCAAGTACTCTACTATAGGATGGTATGAGATCCGTGAGATAGAGGATAGGAGCCTAGGAGAGAGTTTGATATGCTCACCGTTGATGTTCAACAGATTAAATGAATTGTGATTTGGTATTTTCGTGCTAACTCGGTTTCATCTCATGATTTTCTTGATTTCTGCATAAACTGAGAACATCTTTGATGAGATTTGTGTTGTACAGGCTTTCCCTTCATGGATTGAGTTCTGATTTGGGTTCTTTGGGGTTCCGATTGGATTCTATGGTGTTTGTTCTTTACTATGTTTGGCTGGTTTCAATTGGGTTTTTGTGGTTGTCAGTGCTGTAAGCTTTGATTGAAGAAGCCCTGACTTTCTAATGGTATTGGAACAACTGGTCAGATTTGAAGTAGAATGATGATGTGTCTTTTTTTTTTGTGTACCCAGAAAATTGTGGACAGATTGTTGTTTGTGTTGGATTAGGGAAGACTATGTTTTCTTATTCCTTGAGTTGCCGATTTTCTTGATTCCAGACTTCATGGTAATTACTGCTCTAGTTGCTCTTCGGGTTCCTTGACAGATTTAGGATTGTGGTTGGATTTTATAAATATTCATTTTACTCCGTGTGGATTTCGAATTTTAAAATGGAATTTGGTGATCGAGGGAAGATTTCCATTGGTGGTGTTCTAAAGTTAATTTGTGTCCAGGCTTGGTTATGATTTCGGTTTGTTTCCTTTCCGGATGGGATAAATTTAGATAGTGTGGATTTTTTTTAATTAAGGATTTATTCATTGTATTTGGGTGAATCGAGGTTCATAGTTGAATTAGGATTTTTCCTTAATTAAGTTAGGTTTCGGTTTAGCTGGTGTCGTTTATGAAATTAGCTAAATTGTACATCACGTGATTTGCAGGACGTTGATTGAAGACGGTTGACACGATCTACATATAAAGGCGGGTACTTCTTGCTTTGTTTTCTTTTAGTACTTTGACCTTAGTGCATGAATTATTTTGGATAAGGACTGTTTACCTTGACTCCACTCTTATTTTTCCCTGCGCTTGATACTTCCACGCAATCTTTGAGAAATTCGTTTCTATATCCATACAGTCTCTTCTTGTTGTCCATGATTCGTAGCAGAAACTAGATATCATATTTGTATGCTTTAACTGTTGTTTGTTTATGTACGATATTGAGCATGCTGGCTCCATGTAGCATACCTATTTTTGCTTATGTATATATGATGACTGTTGCATTGTATGTATCATGTCATTGCATGCAAGCCGCATCCTCGGCCACTCGAGAGAGTGGTAGCTGGAGTTGATGCTGCTTGTCCTGTCGTGCCGCACTCGGCCACTTGCAGTTGGTGGTAGCTGGAGTTGCGAGCAGCAGGGACCCCCTTCGCTGTGTAGCTAGTTAGCTACCCAGCATCTGTCCATCCGGTCACTCGTGGGAGTGGCGGCCTTTGGGTGGTACAGTTGTCATTGATCCGGCCTCTCGACCATACAGGGGTCATGGTGCAGAGCGGTGGGCGGGGTGACCATCCGTGCATACGCTGTTATTATGCCTGCTTTGGCTGCTGCTGTTTACGTATGTTATTATTACTTACTTATGCTGATGTGGTATATATATGTTGACGTTGCTTCTTGTTGTTGTTCACTTATGCTGATATGCTGTCTTATGTTGAGATATGCTCTCGTTGTAGGCGATTAGACATTGGGTTATTTATTGGAATGTTTATGTCTTACACATTACCTCTGTAGTTATGAGCAGTACCGTAGCAGATTAGTACCATTTCTGACTTTCTATATCTAGCCTAGGATACGGTTCCAGGTATGAACCTTTAACAGGGTTTTAGTTTCATATCTGCTATTCTCTTATGAGACTGTATTCCTGTTGGGTATTCTTTATTGGTTGATTATGTTCATGTACTATCTTTTCTTTACCCGCTGAGTTCCAATACTCACCACCCCGCAAAATGGTTTTCTTTCGCCAGGTAACAGGTAGATGAGTCATGGATGCTTGGAGAGATGCCGGCTGCCAGTCCTGGGTCCCGCGTCATATTCGAAAATTGATTTTGGTTCTGTTTCTTTTTACTTGCATTTCATATTCGTTGGATTTGGTGTTGTGGGAACTATGTTTTGATACTTATTGTGTGGACTTGGTATTTGTGATGTTTTGATGACTTTGCAATTTGTGGGTTTTCTCTTCGTTTTCTTTCCGCTGTGCTTATTTTATTTTTTTTGTCCAGCCGAGTAGGCTGAGTATATTAAACTGCGTGGTTGTGTTGTTTCCATTTTCTATGATATATATATCCCAGCCGAGTGTGGCTGATGTATATTTTGTGTGTAGTAATGTTTCAGATTGTCACCCGTACAGGGGAGATGTTGCCGAAATTTTTCGGACAGGGACCCCTCTGGGAGCTTGACAGTATTTCTTGTACTATGTGTAGATAACATTTTGCTAATTGGCAACAATGTCAAAGTATTATCGGACATAAGGGTATGGTTGTCCAAACAATTTGAGATGAAGGACTTAGGAGAATGTGCACACATTCTTGGGATCAAAGTCATAAGGGATCGCAAGAAAAGGATGTTGTGTCTATCTCAAGCTTCATATATAGATACAATCCTTGCTCATTTTAGTATGTAAAACTCCAAGAAAGGTTTCTTACCTTTTCGGCATGGAGTAGCTTTATCTAAAGAGATATCTCCTAAGACATCAAAGGAGATAGAGGACATGAAGGCAGTTCCTTATGTTTCGGCTGTGGGAAGCTTAATGTATGCAATGCTTTGTACGAGACTGGATATCTGTTTTGCCATGGGCATGGTTAGCAGATATCAAAGTAACCATAGACAAGGACATTGGACTGCTGTAAAGCATATATTGAAGTACCTAAGAAGGACTAGAGATTATATGCTAGTTTACCAAGCAGATGATATGCTCCCTGTAGGTTACACGAATTCTGACTTCCAATCAGATATGGACAATAGTAAGTCTACGTCAGGCTATGTGTTTACTTTAGGAGGTGGAGCCATTGCATGGAGGAGTGTTAAGCAGAAATGCCTTTCAGACTCAACCATGGAAGCTGAGTATGTGGTAGCCTCTGAGGCAGCCAAAGAAGTTGTATGACTCAGGAATTTTCTAATGGACTTAGATGTGATTCCTGGTTTTCCCAAAATCATCATAATTTATTGTGATAATAGCAGTGCAGTTGCAAACTCGAAGGAACCACGAGCCCATAAGGCGAGTAAGCATATAGAGCGCAAGTACCACCTGATACGAGACATCGTCAAACAAGGAGAAGTTGTTGTCGCCAAGATTGCATCAGCAGATAACCTGACAGATCCTTTCACTAAGGTCCTTCCAGCGAAAGCTTTTGATCAGCATGCGGAGGGGATGGAAATCAGATGTATGACAACAGATATGACAGCTTAATCTTTTAGTATAAGTGGGAGATTGTTAGAGTATATACTAAAAACCTAGCTTTTTGTAAACATCTATTTTGAAATAAAAGAATCGCATTGGTCAAATGTCTACATTTATTTGCTAAGTGTAGTTGTTCAATTAATTTATATTGTAGATAACATCGTGTGTGGTGTCACACACAGAAGATCATGTTATCAATTCTTTATAAATTATAAATAGTTACTCATGACTAAGATGGAAAGGAACAAACCGTTGGAATAGTCGTAGTGTAATTAGGTATTAGTTTATCTTGACTAATAAATTACACTAGTACACTCTAAGTGTATTGAGTAGGACCATTTAAGGTAAGTTCTTTTTATACTGATTTAATAAAAGAACAAGACCTTAGTTATTATGGAAGTGTGTGCTCTTAATCCTAATATAATAACAAGCACATATATTTAGTATTTATTTCTTTGACTTATCAAAGGGAGAGATTTAGCTCGATAAATCAATAGACCCGATAAGTTGGGAAATGATATTACTTATAGTGTGTGTTATTGATTATAGAAGGAAACTGTGTCCTAGTAATCTATGTTGATAATATCCCCAAGAGGAGCTCATAAGAATTGTCATGTTAAACCATGCAGGTGGACTTAGTCCGACATGATGATAAGGTTGAGTGGTACTACTCTTGGACTAAGATATTAATTAAAGAGAGTTGTCAGTAACTCATTTAATTAGTGAACATTCGACATCTTAAACACAAGGAGAATAACACACTCATAATAAGAAGGAGCCCAAAATGTAATTTGGGATTGGTGCAGTAGTTCAATAATAATTCTTTAGTGGTATGAATTATTATTAATGAAATTAAGTTGGGCGTTCGGGTCGAACACGGGAAGCTTAATTTCATCGGGAGACAAAAACAAATTCCTCCTCTCGGTCCCTATCGTAGCCTCTTATTTATAAAGTATTATACCCATCCTAAGGTGGCCGACCAAGCAAGCTTGGAACCCAAGCTTGGGCTGGCCAAAGCAATTATGATGAGCAGGTTGTGTGGCCGGCCTTAGCTTGGAGCCCAAGCTTGGTGTGGCCGACCACATCAAATTAAAAGGATTTTAATTTTTAAAATTTTACTTATGTGGATTCTATGATTTTAAAAGAGAGTTTAAAATTTAAATATTTCCTTTTATAGCTTTCTACAAAAGATTAAGAAAAGATTTGATATCTTTCCTTATTTGTAGATTGAAAGGAAAATTTTAATTTTGAGAAAACTTCTCCTTTTTATTACCATGTTCATGATTTAAAAGAGAGTTATAAAATTATAAATTTTTCCTTTTATAAGTTTCTACAAAGGATTAAGAAAAGATTTGATATCTTTCCTTATTTGTAGATTGAAAGGAAGATTTTAATTTTGAAGTAAACTTTCCTTTTTGGAAATCATCCACATGTTTAAAAGAAATATTTTAATTTATAAAATTTCCTTTTATAACCAATCATGAAGGGAAAAATTAATAGAGAAATTTTTATTAAAAATTTTCGGAAACAAATTAGGAAGTTTTAATTCTTGTGTTATTAAAATTTTCCTTGTTTGGAGTTATGAGGTGGCCGACCATGATATTTAAGAAAAGGGAATTGGTTTTAATCAATTAAAATTTTCCTTTTCATGGCAAAGAAAATAAGGAAGTTTTTTTTAAAGTTTTCCTTATTTGTCAAGACCAAGGAATATAAAAGAGGAGGTAGGGGTGCCTTCATAAGACACAACTCTATTCTATTTTCCTCTCCTCTTTCCCTTGGTGGTGGCTAACCCTTCTCCTTTGCTTCTCCTCTTCTCTTCTTCTTTGGTGGCCGGCGACATCATCCCTTGGAGCTTTGTGGTGGTGGCCGGATCTTGCTTGGAGAAGGAGAGAAAGGAGGCTTTGTTTCTAGCATCTCTTGGAGCTTGGTGGTGGTGGCCAAAACTCTTCATCTCAAGGAGGAGTGCTTGGCCGAAACTTGCAAGGAGGAAGAAGAAGGGTTTGGGTGGTTCTCATCTCGGTAGATCGTTGCCCACACAACGTCCGAGATAAGAAGAGGAATACGGTAGAAGATCAAGAGTTCATTGCATACAAAGAAAGGTATAACTAGTAATTATTTTCTGCATCATACTAGTTTTTCTTTGTATGAATTCTAAACACAAGAGACATATAATTCTAGGTTTCAAATTTATGATTCGAGTTTGTGTTTTTTTTGTTTTTCAAATTTGTGATGAGATTGTTCTTTTTGGTTAAACCTAGAGTTATATAAGGAAATTAAATATTAGATTTCATTGACAGGCTTTGTCTAGGAAGTGGTGGTTGCTCCCATATCCAAGAAGGCCTAGTGCCTCGCCATGTTTAACCTGGAAGCCAATTTCTGGAATTAATATTTAATTAAATTTATAACATAGGTGGATTTGGATCAATAATGTTAAGCATCATTTGCGATCCAAGTCTAAACCATTAAGAACAGATAAGTTAAATTTGGAATCAATAATGGTAAGTTCCGTTTGCGATTCTGAATTTAATTTCTAAAGAACACAATAGGTTATTAGGAAAGGTTCGACACTTCTACAAAATTTTTATACAGTGGAACCGGTACGATCTTCCTAGGACCAACCAACACCCTCCACTGTGAGTAGATCACTGACACTGCTCCTCAATAGTTTCCTCACATGTACAAGGTGTTATTCCGTCATGCGGGCGAACGACATTGCCCTTGCATGCCCAGCGATCGGCGACGCTTCGCTAACCCCGCAAATAACCGACGACGGTGCCGTATTCCCGCTCCACTCCACGCAACTACGATAGGACATCCACCCCGAATCGGTTGATGGTCGGCACCACCTGCCCTCACCAAGAGATGATGCCAGAGCCACGCTTCTAGTCTTCTTCAACGCCATCGCCGCTCTGAGTGTCATCACGGGTCCATGTGGTCCCGTGAGGAATAGCAACCCCAGTTGCTTGTGCCTCGTTGGCCCGAGCCACCATCAAGCTCTAACAACTGCTCTTGCTTGCTTGCCTAATCATTGTTTGTGCTCGCTGCTCCGAGTGCTACTGCCGATCCATAGCGTTGTCGACGCCACCAGCGCCGCCTTCACCACCGCCGACATTCTGCTGTAGAGAGACCACTCTCTAGTAAATTTTGAGTTAAGCAAATAAGTTAATGTTTCAGTTAAGTTGATTAATGTGGATTAAGTAATTGGTTGGTTAGATTAGTTCTTATTAATCAATTAATTAAGTTAATAAATGGAATAATCAGGTTACCTTGATTAATATGTTAAGTTGATAGATTTAAGTTGGTTATGATTTATTATTTAAGGTTAATTAATTACTCAGATTAATTAATAGATTTTTAATTAATATCATTTGATTAAGTGGATAAGTTAGATAATTGGTTGTCGTATGATGGTTAATTAAATTAATGGAGTGATTAATTGATAAATCGATGAGCTGATTAATTAATAAATAGATTAATTAATTAAGAAAGATGTTAACCTATAATGGGTCAATTAATGAATTGGATGATTCAGTTAGGATTAATGGAATCATTAATTGATTGAATATGTTTGGTAATTTGATTGACATATGGATAGACCTTAGATTCTTTCATATTCTTTACTCATAGGATTTGAGTTCGAAGCGGGCCCTTTGACTTGAAGATGATCTACAATGAGGTGGGTAAAACTTGCTTATCTTCTTGATAGCTTTGATTATAGTACATGATTGGTAACTGCCATGTTTTGATGAGGTTGTAGTTACTTGTTTACCTTAAGTTTGTCCTATATCTCTCCTAAATTTGATACCTTATTGTTTGTCCTTATATGTTGACCTATTGTTGATAGCTATGCAGTATGTTTGATATTCATGGTTGTATTCATAGATATGCATGATATTACTGTAGGACCGTTAGTTTCGATAGAGGGGGGGGGTGAATATCGATTCGAAAATATCGAGTAAAAATACGCAGCGGAAAAGTAAATGAACACAGTTGTTTTTACTTCGTTCGGAGCCTGTGACGGCTCCTACTCGAAGGTCCGTGGTCCTTGACCACTTTCGTTGGGCAATCACTAGCAATTCGAATATGATTACAAAATGAATACAGGAAAAGCTAATGAAACAAAGTAATACCGACAAGGAAATTAACTAAAAACCGAAGGAGCACTTTGTCAGAGCTTTGTTGGCGTCGCAGCAGAGCAGCAGGACCAGCAGTAGAAGAGTTCTCAGATTGATGATTGATTATCTGAAGCTCCTGCCTGGGGCTTCTTTTATATGTTGCTCCGGGCGCCTTGTCACGCCCCAGGTAGTACCTGTCCGAAGAAATTTCGGTAGCATCTCCCCTGTACGGCGGACAATATGAAGCTCAGTATGCATATATCTATACCTCGGCCACACTCGGCCGGAACAATACATACAAATAGTAAACAATCCACGCAGTTATATTCAGCATTCCACACAGATATAATATATGATCAATCCACGCAGTTTAATAAGGAAAGACGATATAGAACCTCGAAGATATATGTAAACAGCCTACTCCACTACAACGAAGAAAACAAATCCACGAAGTAATGAAAATACAACCGCAGCGGAAAACAAAAGTAGTAAACCCGAATGTTCAATGTAAAGTCCACAATACAAAACCCACATCACAAGTATATAAGATGCAAAAACAAAACATATCCCGACAACGGGCAAATCCTCGCGATAAAGGGGCTAGCGACTGGAATCTCTCCTGACGGCCTCAACCTGAAATAAAATAGTAACAACGGGGTGAGTTCAAATAACTCAGCAGGTAAACCCATAGACATGTATAGCAATATATATCCACCAGTAAAAACCTAAGGTACAGTCTCCTAAACCATATGATCAATAGTACAGTTCTCTAACCATACAACCTACGGTACAGTTTCCTAACAGCATAACAGATATGCATAGCTGAAATAGACTGTAATAACCAGCAATAGGCATAAAGTACAGTCTATAGCAAGAAAAATAAGAAAATGCATAACTGCAATAAACTGTACTCACCTGCGAGGCTTGTGCAACTGACTGTGAACATACACAGATAAAAATAGTCAGAGCAAAAGCATATAACCTGTATGCATGTCAATCATATGCAATCACCAAAATGCATCAATCATAAGTAATGCAATCTGTGCATATGATGCAAATGACATGTCCTGGTCACCCCTACTGCCATGCTCAGCCGTCTCACACACAATGGTGAGACCGAGTGGGTAGGGCTGTGACAACCGTGCACTCTGCCGTCACTACCCCTGATGGGTGACCGAGTGAACGGGATGCTGTCGGAGTACACCTATCCTCCTGCCTCAAACATAGTGAGGGAGCGTAACGCTCTCATCTCCCGGTACGCAATGACGGGGAGGGACCCCGGTGTGCTACCACGCTCCTGTCACGCTACCCATGAGCGTCCTAGCGGAGCACTACCGGGCAATCTACCCTACACACCCTGAGTGCTGTGCCACTACCCATGCAGTGAACACGTTGTGTGCGGGTCCATGTAGCCGGCCGACGAGCTCAACAATAATGGAGTCGTCAATCGCCCAGCATGCAATCATGCAATATGGTGCATGCGACTACAGTATGTCATACCTGAACATAGCCTCCTCCATATATGTGTGTGCCCAAAAGGTAAACGCATATATATAACCATTATATAAAACAACATAAATCCAAAGACATCACATATAACAATGATATAAGTATCATGAATCCAAGAGCATGTATCACACATGTACAGCAACTAATCAGTAGAGTAGAGCACTATAGATATACATCTCTATGAACATATACACATGGCAAGCGGTAAAAGTATCCAATCCTAAAGTAAAGCAACTAGCAGATGAAGCATGTGATAGGTATCAACTAGCTAAGACCAAGAGGGAGAATAATCTACTATCTACCACTAGTAAATATATATAAGCTACACATATCATAAGACATTATCAAAAGATAAGTCAGAGGGTACCCGCCTCAAATAGAAGGTACAAATCACGCAATCCAAAGTCGACGTCGAGACGCCGTCTCGAATCAGAGTCCTGTGTCAAACCAAGAATATATATAGATTTTATTTAGCTAAATCAAATGAATAGCTAAATAAAACCCGTAGAACTAAATTAGGGCAAAAACCCTAATCCATGCAATCTCAACCTACATAATTAAATCTAATGATTAATTAGGATTAGTTACCTAATCTCTAATCACCAATTAGATTAGAAATCCAATGGTTGACTAGGGTTAATTACCCTAACCCTAACAATTCCATTAGATTAATTCTACACTAAATAATTCTACACATAAACAACTAAACATAACCCTAATTCATCTAGAATAATTCACCTACAACGTTACACTAATCAATGTGATCCAACTCATCCCTAATTCACCAATACAGGTATCAATTACTCCTACACATACCTCAATCAAGCTACTGTTGATGCTGGTTTTGTGTGCTGCCGGCAAGGAAACACCATTGGAACAGATCCTCACCTCAACAGCCCCTCACTGATGAATTCACAGAACACAATCCCGCTGAAATCCCGAGCACATCTCACTGATCAGAATAGAACTTCACCCTTCTTCTCCAATCTCGTGCCCTAAATCAACACCCGAATCTCAATAACACCATAACAGAGCATAAATCCGTGAATCACAAGAATCCGGCAACGAATCAAATAGAAGTCAGGAAGAAGGGTTTCGGTTACTTACCTTCGAAGCCCTAAAGTAACCTCACACCGGCGATCAGAGGGCTCTAGCTCGATCCCACGGCCCTAGAACAAAACTAAGGCTCGGCAAGAACCCTCGAATAGAATCGGGATGAAGGGAACTAGAAGAGGGGAAAGGGAAGGTCGATTGATTGGGAGACGACGCGAATCTTGCTCCTTACCATGCCCTAGCCACCAAGAATCGTTGTTCGGCCGTGGCACCACCGTAGCAAAGAATCCTCGGCAGAAGACGACTTGGAGAGGAGAAACACCGGCCGGAGCTGAGCATAGGGTGTCGATGCCAGCAGAGGAAGGTCGCCGGAGATCGAAACTCCATTCTTGTCGCCGTCGCTCGTCTACGAGAGAGAACAGAGAAGAGTCGGGTGGACAGGGCAGAATGGGATCGGCATTGGTTGGGGAATTAAAAGGGATATTTAAACTTAGGGTTACTTCATTAACCCATAAGTCATAATCTCAATCAAGTCCCACTTAAATGGATATCCCAAACAGGTTTTATCCGAACCCAAAATTGATCCCCTTCAAACCCGTCGTACGAGCTCCGAAAAATTCCCAGAAAATTTCTGAAAATTCTAGAAAAATTCTATAAGGCTATTTCTGAAATAACCCTATTTATTTAAAGTTTCTGAGATCTCACATCCTCCCCTACTAATAAAAATTTGGTCCCCAAATTTCGCTATAACCAATAGCAACCACTGAAATATAACCATGCAGTATAAATGCTGAAGATACTCTAACCCACATACCTCAAGTAAAAAGATGGAGGTATCGAGCTCGGATCGTATCCTCCAGCTCCCACGTAGCCTCCTCGTTAGAATGATGCTGCCATCCGACTTTAACCAGTCGGACCGTCTTGTTCCGCAGCTGACGTTCTCTACGGTCCAGAATCCGTACCGGAACCTCCTCGTAAGTAACGTCCGCCTGAATAGGAACTGATATATCCGACAGAACATGTACCGGATCTGATACGTATCTCCTCAGCATAGATACATGGAATACATCGTGAATGCCAGCTAGAGATGGTGGTAGCGTCAGACGGTAAGCTACTGCTCCAATCCTCTCCAAGATCTGGAATGGTCCAATATATCGGGGAGCTAGCTTACCTCGGAGACCAAATCTCTTCACCCCTTTCGTGGGTGAAACTCTAAGAAATACATGATCACCAATGGAGAACTCCAGGGGTCTCCGTCTCTGATCAGCATAACTCTTCTGACGGTCCTGAGCCTCTGACATCCTCCGTCTAATAGTGCGAACTAACTCTGCATCCTGCTGAGCTCTCTGAGGTCCTATCAGCTGGGTCTCCCCAACCTCTTCCCAGAGGATGGGTGTCCGACAAGGCCTACCATACAACGCCTCAAACGGTGCCATCTGGATAGCCGAATGATACCTGTTGTTGTAGGCGAACTCCACTAATGGCAGGTGGTCCTCCCAACTGCCTCCGAAGTCCATGACACAAGACCTCAGCAAGTCCTCCAATGTCTGAATAGTCCGCTCTGACTGCCCATCTGTCTGCGGATGGAATGCCGTACTGAAACGAAGTTGTGTGCCCAAGGCCTGCTGCAGACTCTGCCAGAATCGGGACGTGAATCGTGGGTCTCTATCTGATATAATACTCAACGAAACTCCATGCAACCTGATAATCTCTCGACAGTATAACTTTGCTAATCGATCCAGAGAATCAGTCTTCCGGATCGCTATAAAATGTGTGGATTTGGTTAATCGGTCAACGATTACCCAAATCGCATCAGGGCCTCGTCGAGTCCTAGGCAATCCAACCACGAAATCCATAGTAATGTGATCCCACTTCCACTCGGGAATAGGGATCCTCTGAAGTAACCTAGCAGGTCTCTGGTTCTCATCCTTCACCTGCTGACAGATAAGACATCTAGCAACAAACTCCGCGATGTCCTTCTTCATACCGTTCCACTAATAGGAACGCCTCAAATCCCGATACATACGGGTCCCGCTTGGGTGGATAGCAAATCTAGAACGATGAGCCTCCTGAAGTAACTCCTCCATGACCGGGTGAGACTGAGGTACACATAATCTGCCTCGGAATAAACAATACCCTCGTCATCTCGTGCAAAATCGGTCTGCTGTCCGGAAGCTATCTGGCTACTGATGAACTGTAAATGCTGATCTCCGGCCTGGGCCTCTCGAATCCTCATCCTGATCGACGACTGAGCAACTATGGTAACCAGAATACCCTACTCTGTCTGTCCCTGCTCCTCAAGGCCCAACTCGGAGAATCCCTGAATCAAGTCCGTGACTGTAACTCGATGACAAGCTAAAGTCCCTCTGGACTTCCTGCTCAGTGCATCAGAAACCACATTAGCTTTACCCGGATGGTAGCTAATAGTACAATCATAATCCTTCAGGAACTCCATCCATCTCCTCTGTCGGAGATTGAGTTCCTTCTGGGTGAAAATATATTTGAGACTCTTATGATCAGTAAGAATCTCAAAAGTAATGCCATAAAGATGATGTCGCCAAATCTTCAAAGCAAAGATAATAGCGGCTAGCTCTAAATCATGTACTGGGTAGTTCTTCTCATGCTCCTTCAACTGACGAGAAGCATAGGAGACTACCCTACCGTGCTGCATCAAAACAGCGCCCAAGCCCTGAAGAGATGCGTCTGTATAAAGTATGAATCCGTCATCACCAGAAGGTAAAACCAAGACCGGTGCTGATACTAATCTCCGCTTCAGCTCCTGGAAGCTGGTCTCGCAAGCCTCTGACCACGTGAACTTCACGCCTTTCCTAGTCAGACGTGTCAACGGCATAGCAATACTGGAGAAACCCTCAACGAATCGTCGGTAATATCCAGCCAAGCCCAAGAAACTGCGAATCTCTTGGACTGACTTCGGCTGCTCCCAGCTGGTGATAGCCTCGATCTTCTGAGGATCTACTGAAATACCTCGGCTAGAAACCACATGTCCTAGAAAACCAACTGAGGAAAGCCAAAATGCACACTTGCTGAACTTCGCATACAGATGATGTCGTCGAAGAGTCTCCAAGACTATGCGAAGGTGCTGCGCATGTTCCTCCTCGGAACGTGAATAGATCAATATGTCATCGATAAATACAATCACAAACTGATCCAGATACTCCAAAAAGATACGGTTCATCAAATCCATAAATACTGCTGGAGCATTGGTAAGCCCAAATGGCATTACCAAAAACTCGTAATGTCCGTATCTGGTGCGAAATGTTGTCTTCTGAATATCAGAATCTCTAACTCTCAGCTGATGATATCCAGACCGCAGATCAATCTTAGAATACACTGATGTATCTCTGAGCTGATCAAATAAATGCTCAATCCGGGGCAAGGGGTACTTATTTATGATAATCACTGCATTCAGCTGCCTATATTCGATGCACAACCTCAGAGTACCATCCTTCTCCTTGACGAATAGTACTGGAGAACACTAAGGCGGAATACCGTGGGGTTCTCCACAAGGACACCTGAATGCTCCTGCCCGTGCATGCCATATGCAACTGCTACAGGGGGAGCTGTCCTCTACTGACGATGCGAAGATTGGGCTTTCGGCCCACCTCGCTGAGTCCCAGACTGACCAAACTGTCCTCCCGAAATAGAAACCCCGAAAGCTACATGCTGAGCCTTCATCGAACAGTCTCGACTCACGTGCTCAGGCAGTTTACAATAATAGCAAACTTACTGTCCCAGAGTACATGCAGAGATGATGTGATCTCGAGACCCGCATCGGGTGCAGTGAGAGGCACCGGTGGACTATTTCCGGTTCTGCTGAGAAGATCGGGAACGTCCTGATGCAGAGCGTCCTGACTTCTGGGGTCGGCCAGATGACCCAGAAGTTCTCTGACCCATCTAAGTGCGGCTGCTCTGCTTCTGACCTGTGGTCTGTGGCTGCTGAATCTGTCCGGAAGTCCGGTTAGTCTGCTTCCTCTTCTTGTCTACTTTCACTCTGTGATGAGCAGACTCAATCATAAGAGCTCTATCCAGTGTCTCGGTGTATGATGAAGTACTAAAACCAGAAATCTTCAGCTGAAGATGCCCATCCAGACCCTGGACAAACTGAAGCATACGAGATCTGTCATCGGCAACCAACTCAGGACAGAATCCGGCTAACCGGTTAAATTCGGCATTATACTCCATCACTGAGCGGTTATTCTGTCGATGACTCAGGAAATCCCGCCGACGTGTCATCTGATACGCCCGGGGAAAACACTGACTCTCGAATGCCTCTCTAAATCTCGTATATATAACATGCTGCTCGCCTATAATCGAGCGCTGTGTGCCCCACCAGATCTCTGCCCCCGTCTCGTAAGTGGTAAGCAGCCAGCTCAGCCTTCTCCCACTCAGAGCAGGCCATGTAAAAGAATGTCCGCTCCATAGACTCTATCCAAGATTGAGCCACGCTCGGATCAGTTTCCCCGCGAAATAGCATGAATTGGCTTTTCACCAACTCCGCCAAGGCTGGGATCCATGCTCGTGCCACAACCATATCCGTAGATATCGCTGCGGTACTGGGCAGAATCACTGGAGTTGATCTTATGGGTGGTACTGATGGATAGGTTGGAAGAGGTACCACTGGTGCTGCCACATAAACAGGGTAGGAACCACTAGTGGAACTACAGAGTAGGCATAAGTAGGGATGACTAAAGGTACGATGGGTGGTACCGGGTAAGATGTAACCGGTACTGCTGGTGTAGGTACCGAGTATGTAGTAACCAGCACAGATGTCTGTGGTGGTACCAAGTACGCAGTAGGCACGGCTAGAGAAGGTGCCGAGTACCCTGTAGGTACTACTGGCGGTACAAGCGAGGTAGGTACCTCTGAAGTCGGAACCGTCAGGATCTAACAGTCTAACGTGGTCACAATACCCTGAGGAGTCTATCCCTGACGGACAGGCTCAACCCTAAAAGAACTCTCTGGAGACTCTGTCTCTAGAGAATCGATCGCCCTCATACATGTGAGACCACGTTTAAGTACTAGAACACGTATCATATATGTAAAAAAAAAAATGTTATCCAGATATCACTACAGGTATGAAAACTATAAAATTACCTGATTTACCTATTGCCGTCTGGAGATGTCCTGTCGCTGCATAGCCCCCAAATAGATCCAATAAAACCTCGTCAAAATGCCTCGGAATTCCGAAAAGAGAAAATCGACGGAAATCCATACAATCCGAAAATACCGCGAAATGCTCACGAAAGTAAGCATCGTAAATCCGAAACCCGATAAGTAGGTATCGCAAAACTTTGCTCTGATACCAAATAAATTGTCACGCCCCAGGTAGTACCTGTCCGAAGAAATTTCGGTAGCATCTCCCCTGTACGGCGGACAATATGAAGCTCAGTATGCATATATCTATACCTCGGCCACACTCGGCCGGAACAATACATACAAATAGTAAACAATCCACGCAGTTATATTCAGCATTCCACACAGATATAATATATGATCAATCCACGCAGTTTAATAAGGAAAGACGATATAGAACCTCGAAGATATATGTAAACAGCCTACTCCACTACAACGAAGAAAACAAATCCACGAAGTAATGAAAATACAACCGCAGCGGAAAACAAAAGTAGTAAACCCGAATGTTCAATGTAAAGTCCACAATACAAAACCCACATCACAAGTATATAAGATGCAAAAACAAAACATATCCCGACAACAGGCAAATCCTCGCGATAAAGGGGCTAGCGACTGGAATCTCTCCTGACGGCCTCAACCTGAAAAATAGTAACAACGGGGCCAGTTCAAAGAACTCAGCAGGTAAACCAATAGACATGTACAGCAATATATATCCACCAGTAAAAACCTAAGGTACAGTCTCCTAAACCATATGATCAATAGTACAGTTCTCTAACCATACAACCTACGGTACAGTTTCCTAACAGCATAACAGATATGCATAGCTGAAATAGACTGTAATAACCAGCAATAGGCATAAAGTACAGTCTATAGCAAGAAAAATAAGAAAATGCATAACTGCAATAAACTGTACTCACCTGCGAGGCTTGTGCAACTGACTGTGAACATACACAGATAAAAATAGTCAGAGCAAAAGCATATAACCTGTATGCATGTCAATCATATGCAATCACCAAAATGCATCAATCATAAGTAATGCAATGCATGCATATGATGCAAATGACATGTCCTGGTCACCCCTACTGCCATGTATCTCTCACACAATGGTGAGACCGAGTGGGTAGGGTGTGACAACCGTGCACTCGCCCGTCACTACCCCGATGGGTGACCGAGTGAACGGGATGCTGTCGGAATCCTCCTGCCTCAAACATAGTGAGGGAGCGTAACGCCTCATCTCCCAGACGCAATGACGGGAGGGACCCCTGTGCTACCACGCCCCGTCACGCTACCCATGAGCGCCCTAGCGAGCACTACGGCAATCTACCCTACACACCCCGAGTGTTGTACCACTACCCATGCAGTGAACACGTTGTGTGCGGGTCCATGTAGCCGACGAGCTCAACAATAATGGAGTCGTCAATCGCCCAAAGATGCAATCATGCAATATGGTGCATGCGGCTGCAGTCATACCGAACATAGCCTCCTCCATATATGTGTGTGCCCAAAAGGTAAACGCATATATATAACCATTATATAAAACAACATAAATCCAAAGACATCACATATAACAATGATATAAGTATCATGAATCCAAGAGCATGTATCACACATGTACAGCAACTAATCAGTAGAGTAGAGCACTATAGATATACATCTCTATGAACATATACACATGGCAAGCGGTAAAAGTATCCAATCCTAAAGTAAAGCAACTAGCAGATGAAGCATGTGATAGGTATCAACTAGCTAAGACCAAGAGGGAGAATAATCTACTATCTACCACTAGTAAATATATATAAGCTACACATATCATAAGACATTATCAAAAGATAAGTCAGAGGGTACCCGCCTCAAATAGAAGGTACAAATCACGCAATCCAAAGTCGACGTCGAGACGCCGTCTCGAATCAGAGTCCTGTGTCAAACCAAGAATATATATAGATTTTATTTAGCTAAATCAAATGAATAGCTAAATAAAACCCGTAGAACTAAATTAGGGCAAAAACCCTAATCCATGCAATCTCAACCTACATAATTAAATCTAATGATTAATTAGGATTAGTTACCTAATCTCTAATCACCAATTAGATTAGAAATCCAATGGTTGACTAGGGTTAATTACCCTAACCCTAACAATTCCATTAGATTAATTCTACACTAAATAATTCTACACATAAACAACTAAACATAACCCTAATTCATCTAGAATAATTCACCTACAACGTTACACTAATCAATGTGATCCAACTCATCCCTAATTCACCAATACAGGTATCAATTACTCCTACACATACCTCAATCAAGCTACTGTTGATGCTGGTTTTGTGTGCTGCCGGCAAGGAAACACCACTGGAACAGATCCTCACCTCAACAGCCCCTCACTGATGAATTCACAGAACACAATCCCGCTGAAATCCCGAGCACATCTCACTGATCAGAATAGAACTTCACCCTTCTTCTCCAATCTCGTGCCCTAAATCAACACCCGAATCTCAATAACACCATAACAGAGCATAAATCCGTGAATCACAAGAATCCGGCAACGAATCAAATAGAAGTCAGGAAGAAGGGTTTCGGTTACTTACCTTCGAAGCCCTAAAGTAACCTCACACCGGCGATCAGAGGGCTCTAGCTCGATCCCACGGCCCTAGAACAAAACTAAGGCTCGGCAAGAACCCTCGAACAGAATCGGGATGAAGCACTACAACAAAATCGCTCATAGACATCGGTTTTCCACCGGTGTCTATTTGATTTTCGACCGATGTCTATGAAGCCGATGTTAAAAGTCTGCCATTTTAGACATCGGGTTAAAACCGGTGTAGTATCACTTAACGACACCGATTTTCGAATCGGTTATTAACCGGTGTAGTATCACTTAACGACACCGTTTCATACACGGTGTAAAACCGATGTAATATTGTATGTTAATAACACCAATTTTGGCAGCGGTAAATGACCGATGTAATATTACTTTATAACACCGGTTTTACATCGGTGGAAAACCGATGTAATATGTATTTTTTCTAACAGCACAGATTTGATTTTAAAACCGACAATAACAAAAAAAAATACTCAAACATTCACAAATTGTACAAATATTCTTCATTCAATAATATCCATAAAATACACAAATATTCACAAATTATATAAATAATCTTCTTACAACAATATCCATAAAATACCCCAACATTCTTTTTACATCAAAAGCTAGCTAATAAATATCAAAATCAAGGTAGAACATTCTTTTAACACATCAAGGTAGAACCGCACTTCAAATGTAATCTAGCATGCATTCAGCCCACTCGAACCGCACTTCATCAATTTCAACTCTGGAGTACTTGAGATTTGTAAACTGTAAAAACACATAAATCCACCATATGTCAAATAACTAAAACAAATGTGTACATGTATCAAATAAAATATAATACTGAGTTTTTAAAAGCTGCTGTGCAAGATAACGAATATAACATAGAATCTAAAACTTTCATATATGACACTTAGTATATGCTGCTTAGAATATAACATAGATAATTTGCTCCTTCTAATTCAAGTGTACAGACTGATAAGAACCAACAGCATCATACAACAACTTACTAGGCATGATAATGGTTGAACAAAGAAATATGACTACACAACAAATCTAGTGAAGCATAGAAGAACAAAGCTACCTCTGATGAAGAGATATACTATTTATTGTACTACCTCTGATGCCATCTTGGTATCCTAAATATCCTGCACTAAGCCCCCTATTTTCTGTGATTTCTGCTACCAACCACAGCAGCAAGGAATGCGGCAAGAAGGCAGCTGCCTCCTTAGTTCAACACCCAAAACAAGTTAGAGCTTCCTTTGGGTCCATTCAATCCTCTAGTAAGTAGAAACTATTTTCCCTTTGGTTTATGATGGATTTGGAGTGTCTTGACCTAAGATATAATCCTCTTGTAGCCCTCTATATTAAAGGCCAACATACATGGAAAATTCAGCATGTTCTTCTGAAGTCATAACAGGGTAGGTAAACTTTACTTGTAGTTTTTATTCATTTGCTTCATGTAGGAGTAGATTCTAGTAAATTCCCACACATTTAATGTTTAATGATCGGCTAGGGATAAGATTAGGGATCAACATGATCATTTCCTCCCTATAGCCATGTGGTAGAGGTCGAGCTTGTAGCCTAAATAATGTAGTTAGGGGTCTCTATCTGATTAATGAAAAACATGAATATAGGTAAAAACAAAAGAGGTGAGTAAAATAATGAAGAGGGGTTAAATCATAAAAATAAAGAGTTCCCTATTCTTGAGGTACCCACGGGCATATTGACACTCACTCTTACTTCTAGTTGAACTTGAAATTCATTGGTATAGCTAAATATGGTAATGGGTACCCTTTAAGTTTGATTACCCATTTATCTTAATAGGTTAGGTTAAATTCGAGTATCAATGTGTTAGATATTTAGAGGAAGTTGAGCAGGTTAAAAATGTAATCAATACTTTAATCCTAAGGTTACCATTTAAGATAGCTTATCCAGCCACTCTACTCACTGCAGCTCCTAATCTCTAATTCCTTTCTTCTTAGGTAATCATTTAGTCTCCAACTAGTATCTGGTTTGTAACAAAAGCATAGCATCCGGTTTGTAACTTATTTTAGGCAAATAAAGCAACCATATAAGCTTATGAAATGAGAGAATGCTACACTCATTAATGGTTGCATAAGGATTGCTTAAGTCAACATATAAATTTTCTTTAATGGGATGTAGGTCAATTAATATGGGTTGTTTAATTCATGTGTTTTATGTTGTGTGAATTGCTTAAGGTCATCCCTAAGCTATTGTACATGCTATGTCAGAGCTAAATTCGTCCCAATTTGTGTGGGTTCTTTTCTCCTTTTCACCTAAGCCATATGCATAAACCATGTACATATTAAGTAGAAGCAACTAGTTTTCACTCTTGTGAAACAAAACATCTAATGCTTTTTGTAAACGTTTACATGCTATCAAATTAAGAGTGTCAAGTTTTGATTGGAAGTGTGGATGTTTCCAGCGGTATACAACTTTCTGAAGAATCAAACATAATCAGATACACCGCTACAATGTGATAGTGTACATAAGCATATCACGCATAACAAGCCACAAGTCCTATCAATCTACCATTAATTATGTACTTACATTCATAGTATTGGTTCAAGTCATATCTAAGTTCATGTCGATCTCTTCACATTTATAAATTTTTCAAATAATTAATATTAGCTTCTGCAAATGATGTTGCCCCTACAGATAAAAACATTCATTGGACAATAAAGGTTGAGAAAAATAACCACCTCAAAGTTTCCTTTCAGTTCTGATTCGAGCTTTTTGGTGAGACTCTCGTTGTACAATTCCTCGTAAGCCAACTGAATCTGCTTTCTTTGGGTGGCATTTCTATGCGCTAAAATGTTGATCAGTGTCTTCTCATTAGTTCCCCATCCTGACACATGTAGATGTCGCGGTAAGGCTATTTAGCTTATACAAATTTTGCTTCACTATTTCTTCATAAATTTATATATGCTATTCAAAACTAGTGTATCTGAGCAAGGTATCGAAATACACTGTAGAAGAACTTGCATCTCTCTTATGCACAATGACATTATATGAGGCCTTGATGAACCCATTGCTAGACATTAGGCTTCAAAGGGACAAGGCTTCAGGGATGGACAAACAGAACACTTTTGCAAACTCCAAGAAAAATTACCATCACAGTCTATGCAGTTTAATAGTATTTCTCCAGCTCCAAGTTCTTGGACAGCTTTTGCAAGTTCAAAAGCTCCAATAGGCCGAATCTCACGTCCACCATTGACCTGCACAAGAAAGGTCAAATCAGACAAGAGAAAGATTTGAAGACCTTGTTTGTTCATATGAGGTTAACACAAAGTAATCCAATTTATAGTTACGAGTTTGGGTTGAAGCATCCAGACTAGTTTGAAGAAATTAGTGACAAAATACATGACTAGGGAAAATAATGTGCATAAATAATGAAAAGCTTATTGTGCACTGATACCATGCCTACTCTTCACCTGAGGGGCCTGAAGTTATCATGGAAGAAGAAATGTAATCATAGAGAAGTGGAAAGAAACATATAATGAGAAAAGCAATAATTTGTGGAGCTAAAAGAAGCAAGAAAGGCTAAATTATAATTATAGGACCTGGGGAAGAAACCTTAATGGTCTTCTTAAATTCAACATCATCAGGGCTCCCGACAAAGACTCTCCGAGGGTCAATGCTCACAACTACTGCCTGATGGAGTTAAAAGTATCGACAATAAACATTATCATTGTCATTGTTTTTTTTAGTAAGTCAGATGCATACTGCACAAAATTGAAAATCCATTTTCCACAATAGTGAATATCAAGAAAAGAAGGTGACAAGAAATGCAACTTGAGTTGTACTCTCAGTAAACAATTAACCTATCACATACTTTCATTGAACAGGTTCAGATAGGGAGAGAGAACAGCTGAAATATAGGTGCAACAAACATAGGATCAAGGTTATAGAATGGGAACAAATAAACATCAAGAATATACGTAGTCACCAGCTCTCCTCATTGCAGCGATAACTCGTTGATAAAGATCAATTTTTAGCACAGAAAGGTCTTCCACCCACCAGTCCTGACAATGCATCATTAATTTTCCTGATCTGCTATCACATTCTAAGTGAGCTAAACAAGAAACCAAATCAAAAGAAATCCGTAAACGATGCTGCAGGGGAAAATTCATTGAGTGGAAATTACCCAAAGATTTCAAATCAACTTCTCACGAAGACACAAATTCGACTCTAAATCATTCCGAAACCCTCCAATTAGGAACCAAAACTTCAAGGAAAGCTCGAATCACTTCTGACCTCTCTGTGACCCATTCTAACAAACAGGTAACGTGCAACTCTCTACAACTTGTTCATCATGGAAAACACAACACAACTCAACCTCAAATCATCGAACACTAGCCAAAATCTTTAGGAAAACCTACTGTGAACACATCAGAAATCACTGTCAAACAATTTTGGGTAACATACGCAAACCAAGCAGTAACCTTCAACCGAAACCTCCAACAAGAACACATCCCACCGAGAAAAATCCAACCCGAATCGTATACAAAGAAAAACCAATCAAACACATCCACAGAAGAGGAAAACATATCGAAAGTGTCTACAAAAGAAGTAAATCAAAACATCTCCAGGAAGAACAATCAAAGCCTTTACCAGAAGAAAACCAGTCGAAATCCATACCAAATCCTCACTTTCTATAGGTTTTCCACCCCACTATACCTCATGGATTTCGAGTTATCACAGGTAGATACACTTGCCTCTTTCTTCTTCGTCTCGCCTCCACTCGTCCTCGCGTTGTGCCCCGTCAGCTGTGGCGCCGCCTGCGAAGCTCAGCTAGGCAGCGAAATGGCGCGACGAGTGGCTCTGTCGACTCGGGAAAATGGAAAGAAGAGAAGGGTCGGCGGAAATCGGCAAGGAGATTTTGACGAGGAAATGAACAGGGAGCTCTTAAGTTAGGTCATGCACATTAGTTAGGGGAAAATTAGGGGTACACTTGCAGACGAAGGGGACGGCGACGGCGAGATCTCCGAGGGCGAGACGGCGGAAGGGGAAGAGGGAGATGAGGCTGAGGTTTAGGTTTAGGTTTAGGTTTATGTTGAGAGAAGGGGCACGATATTGGTTTAGGTTTGGAGGGAATTTTGTGAAGTCTTGTAAATTTTAGCCGGTGAAAAATTTAAATTATTTAAGAAGGGGTTTATTAACATCGGATTTTAAAAACCGATGTTAAAATCGGTGTCTATTAACCAAAAAAAGGGCGCTCATAGACATCGCCTAAAAAACCGATGTCTATGAGCTAAAATCTGCGCTCATAGACATCGGTTTTTAGAAAAACCGGTGTAAAATACTCAAAGACTTCGGCTTTAGCCTAAAACCGATGTTGTTCCACTGATGTCTATGAGCGATTTTGTTGTAGTGAAGGGAACTAGAAGAGGGGAAAGGGAAGGTCGATTGATTGGGAGACGACGCGAATCTTGCTCCTTACCGTGCCCTAGCCACCAAGAATCGTTGTTCGGCCGCGGCACCACCGTAGCAAAGAATCCTCGGCAGAAGACAACTTGGAGAGGAGAAACACCGGCCGGAGCTGAGCATAGGGTGTCGATGCCAGCAGAGGAAGGTCGCCGGAGATCGAAACTCCATTCTTGTCGCCGTCGCTCGTCTACGAGAGAGAACAGAGAAGAGTCGGGTGGAGAGGGCAGAATGGGATCGGCATTGGTTGGGGAATTAAAAGGGATATTTAAACTTAGGGTTACTTCATTAACCCATAAGTCATAATCTCAATCAAGTCCCACTTAAATGGATATCCCAAACAGGTTTTATCCGAACCCAAAATTGATCCCCTTCAAACCCGTCGTACGAGCTCCGAAAAATTCCCAGAAAATTTCTGAAAATTCCAGAAAAATTCTATAAGGCTATTTCTGAAATAACCCTATTTATTTAAAGTTTCTGAGATCTCACACGCCTGGATTCCTTCCGGGCGCCTGGAATGTGACGTAGCTGCTCAAACCGTGATGCTCCACGTGACGACGACTTGGCTGGATATAATTTGCCTTCCGGGCGCTCGGATCCCCTCCGGGCGCCCGGACCACCTTGTTCCAGAAAACTCCTTTTTCCTGCAAAACAAAGTTAGTCCGAGGCAATATATAACCTGCAACATAGATTGTTAGCACATTTTATAATAGTATGAATTAGCACAAATAGTATGACTTAGATTCCGTCTTTCCGAGACCGGAATCTAGTCACGATCTCGACTTAGATATCCGAAATGGATCTAAGCCGGATCGACGCCTAATGTTCCCTTCCCGGGAACGCGTCCTCGCAGTCACTCCCCTCCAGTGACTTACCTCACTTACCTGCCAGACGTCCGGTCAGCCCGTCGACCCGTCTGGACTTCTCGCCAAGCGTCCGGTCAGCCCGTCGACCCGCTTGGACTTCTCGCCAAGCGTCTGGTCAGCCCGTCGACCCGCTTGGACTTCTCGCCAGCTATCCGGTCAGCCCGTCGACCTAGCTGGACTTCGTGCCAGACATCCGGTCAGCCCGTCGACCTGTCTGGACTTCTCCTGCACACTCGATCAAAGTGTCAGACAACAATAAACTAACTTAACCTGATTTGTCATTCATCAAAACCTGGGTTAAATCGTTAGTGCTAACCGCACCAACAATCTCCCCCTTTTTGATGGAATGACAACCTGGTTAAGTTAGTGAAAAATATATGCAAGAAACAACATGCATTTTATGTGGTTTTAAAGTTAGTTTGTATTTTCAAATTGGTTTAGCTAACTTAACCACCTAACCCTCCCCCTTTGGCATTCATCAAAAATAAGCATGGAGTAAGTAAGCATAAACATAGGCTTCAGACAAAGTAAGAAATAATGTCAAGTTAATCTGGGGGAGTTTAGAACATAGATTATTTAGCTTTTATTTCTTAAAGAAAAATTAAATCTTGAAAGATAGCTGATATTTCAAGTATAGTTTATAAGGTCAAAGTTTAAAAGTTCAAGGTTTCAAACATTTCAAAATCAAAATTCCAAAACTAAGTTTGAAAAATCTAATTTCCATAATCTTCAATAACAAAGCAATTTTTAAAATTAATTTTTGTAAAAGTTAACTTTCAAATCAAAATGTCAAAATTAAGTAAAATCAAATTTTAAGAACTAGAGTTTTAAATTCAATTTTCAAAACTAAGTTAAATCTAATTTTCAAAAACAATTTTCAATAAAAAGTAAAACCTAATTCTTAAAAACAACTTAGTTTTATAAGAGTTAGTTTTCAAAAATAGGTTTAAGAAAATTTTTAAGAAAACATTTTTCAAACACAAATTTTAAAATATTTTAAATAAAGAGAAAATTTTAATTAATTCCTCCCCCTGAATTTGATATTCCTTTAATTTATTAATCCTCCTTATTTATTAATTTTTCTAGGGGATTTTAAAAAAATTGAACCTCCCCCTGAATTGGTTACTGCCCTTAATTTAATATCTCCCCCTTAAGTTAATACTAAGGTTTGGTTGTGTTAAATTTCAAGCCCTAACACATTTATCTACCTAAGTGATCTAAGGGATTTGGTAACACTTATATTATGTACATATTTATCTCTGTATCCTTGATATAATTGTTTATTTGAATTTGATTAATCAATAATTAATATTAGATTCAGGTGGTTGAGCTTCAGTTTAAGGTTTAATAAGATAAACTTTATTAAATCAAAAACAGTTGGCCATTATCAATAATTTATTGATTCATTTTTACTTAATAATTTAATACTTAATAAAATAATTTAAATTTCATATTAATTGATTGAGTTGTCAATGAAAGTGTTAGTTATAATTACTTTTTTTTTTTTATTTATTTCCTTTTAAGTGGGATTAATTTAGTTTGAAGTTAGCATGAAGTTAAAATTATTAGACACAGTTAAGTAAGGTTCAAGTCAATTTTAGTTCTCAAATGAAGTTAAACTTAAACAATTAAGTTCTACTTATTAATTACATAATTAAGTTTAAAGTTAAAGTTAACGGAATTTAAGTTTTTAAGTTAGGTGTCTAAGTTTTAAATGGATTTAAAAGAATTATTTTTATTTTTATTTATTTATTTAATTTTTTTTTAAAGGGATTTCTAAAACAACATTTAAAAGGAAAATATGTTTTATGTCAATTAACATATGTTTGATTCTGTTTTGATTTTAAATTTAAATTAATATTAGTGGTTAATTTAAGTTTAAGTTTAATTTTAAGTTTAAGTTAATTTTAATTGTAATTTCAATGTTAAGTTTTAATTTAAGATTTAATTTTTAGTTAAGTTAAATTAAAAATTAATTTTAAGGTTAAAATGATGTTTAAGATTAAAAATGAGTTTAAAGTCAAAATAATAATTTTTAAAGTGAAAATAATCTATAGAAATAATTTATTATTACTATTTTTAAGTTAACAAAATTTCATTATAGTGAAAAAATAAGAAGAATTTTTTAAAATGATACATAATTTTTAAAATAGTTTTTATAGAATTTTTTAAAATATTTTTTAAAGAATTTTTAAAATAGTTTTTAAAGAATTTTTTAAAATAGTTTTTAAAGAATTTTTAAAATTGTTTTTAAAGAATTTTTAAAAGAATTTTAAAAATAGTTTTTTTAAAGAATTTTTTAAAATAATTTTTAAAAAATTTTTAAAATAGTTTTTAAAGAATTTTTAAAAGAATTTTAAAAATAGTTTTTTGAAGGATTTTTAAAATAATTTTTAAAGAATTTTAAAAATAGTTTTTAAAGAATTTTTAAAAGTATTTTAAAAATAGTTTTTTAAAGAATTTTTTAAAATAATTTTTAAAGAATTTTAAAAATAGTTTTTTAAAGAATTTTTTAAAATAATTTTTAAAGAATTTTAAAAATAGTTTTTAAAGAATTTTTAAAATAGTTTTTAAAGAATTTTTAAAAGAATTTTAAAAATAGTTTTTTAAAGGATTTTTAAAATAATTTTTAAAAAATTTTAAAAATAGTTTTTAAAGAATTTTTAAAAGAATTTTAAAAATAGTTTTTTAAAGAATTTTTAAAATAGTTTTTTAAAGAATTTTAAAAATAGTTTTTTAATGAATTTTTTAAAATAATTTTAAAAATAGTTTTTTAAAGAGTTTTTTAAAATAATTTTTAAAGAATTTTAATAATTGTTTTTAAAGAATTTTTAAAATAGTTTTAAAAGAATTTTAAAAATAGTTTTTTAAAGGATTTTTAAAATAATTTTTAAAGAATTTTAAAAATAGTTTTTAAAGAATTTTTTAAAATAATATTTAAAGAATTTCAAAAATAGTTTTTAAAGAATTTTTAAAATAGTTTTTAAGAATTTTTAAAAGAATTTTTAAAGAATTTTAAAAATAGTTTTTGAAAAAAATTTTAAAATAGTTTTTAAAGAATTTTAAAAATAGTTTTTAAAGAATTTTTAAAATAGTTTTTATAGAGTTTTTTAAAATAATTTTTAAAGAATTTTAAAAATAGTTTTTAAAGAATTTTTAAAATACTTTTTAAAGAATTTTTAAAATAATTTTAAAATAATTTTAAAAATAGTTTTTAAAGAATTTTTAAAAGAATTTTTAAATAATTTTAAAAATAGTTTTTTTTAAAGAATTTTTAAAATAGTTTTTAAAGAATTTTAAAAATAGTTTTTAAAGAATTTTTAAAATAATTTTTAAAGAATTTTAAAAATAGTTTTTAAAGAATTTTAAAAATAGTTTTTAAAGAATTTTTAATATATTTTTTTAAAGAATTTTAAAAATAATTTTTAAAGTTAATTTTAAAATAATTTTTAAAGAATTTTTAAAATAAGTTTTAAAAGTTTTTAAAAGAATTTTTTAAAGAATTGTTTTAAGATGATTTTGTAAAAGGTTTTTTTTTTTTAAAAAAAATAAATTATTTTTTGTTTTTTTTTAAAAAAAAAAATTTAGTTTAAAATAAATTTTTAAGTTAAAAAAGGTAAGTTTTTTTTTTTTTAAAATAAATTTTTAAGTTAAAAAAAAATTAATTTTAATTTAATTTAATTTTAATTTAATTTAATTTTAAATAATTTTAAATTCGAAATTTTATTTGAAATTTGAAATTTAATTTTAATTAATTTTAATTTAGTTTGAAAATTAATTAATTTAATCCTTATTCATCTCACCCGATCTAGATTATCAATCAGGGAATCCTATAATTTTGGGAGATGAATTAGATTTAATTACAGAGTTTGGTTTAACATGTGTTAGATTCAGGTTTAGTTATGGTCTCAACAAATAGGCATTTTTCGGATAAACTTCTAAGCTTGGTGAGTCACTTGGACGTCATTAGAAGTAACCAACCTTTCGAGGTTTTCCGAATAGTCCTATCCACGGAGCTTAGTACTAAACCTTGGTCTAACTAGTTAGGATCCATTTAAAGGTAGCTTCGGTCGGTTCCACTTGGCCAAATGCACCAGATTGAAGTCATATCTTTCTAGACATGTGATGCCCAAGCTTCCCCAACGTACTATCATCGAAAAACTTCACCAGTACCATGATTCAAGTTAAACTTGAACCCTCTTTAACTAGTCCTAATTACCCTGTCGGGTAGGTTGGTTGGGTTTACCCTTTTCGGGTAGGTTGGTTAGGGTTACCCTGTCGGGTAGGTTAGTTTTGGAGGTGACAGCTATTCTGGAGCCTCCCCCTGAATTATTGGCCATTAATTTAGTTTTTAGTTATGGGTTTATTATAGTTAAGTTTTGGTTAACATTTAATGTTTAATTTGTAATTTAGATTCAAGTTTTTAATTTTGAATTAATTAAATTAGTCAAATTATCTTTCTTTAAGAGAATGTATTTAATATTTAAATTTTCATTCAATTTCTTTTTTATTAGGTTAATTGAGTTATCTTTCTTTAATAGCTTATTTTTAAAGTTTAAGTTTTTATTCATTTTTAAATTTGAATTAATTAAATTGTTTGAATTATATTTCCTTAAAGGTTTATCTTTTAACCTTTTATTAATTGTTAATTTTAAATTTTTCAGATTATCTTTATTTAATATGTTATTTTTAACATTTAATTTTAATTTTGTTAAATTTAGTTTTGATTTTATCAAAGTGTTTGATTTTATTCTTATATTTTCTTTATTTTTTAAGTTGATATAATTAGTGGAATTTATTAGAGTATTCTTATCGTTAAAATTTAATTTTTTATTAATTAAATTATCTTGGGTTTGGATAGGATTTTCTAGATTAATATTGTCTAGATTATTAAATAATTTATTAATTTTATCTAGATCAGTATTGACCTTGTCATCTCTATCATTTGAGTTTTCAGATTTGTTTAGGTTCAAGTTTGAATTTTTTAAATTAATTGGATTTGTTTTATCAGATAATATTCTAGGGGTATTTTTGTAATTATTGTCAACTACATTATTTTCACATATATTTTCTGAAATAATCAGATCAATGCTCATATTTTTTAAACTACTATTAGCAGGGGTATTTTGGTAAATATCACTAACCTTGAGCGCAACCCCTAATTCAATAGGCTTTTCAATTGGATCTAACCCGAGTTCGGATTCGATTTTTACTTGATCCTCGGGCTCCATCGGCTCCTCGTGAAGTTTGATCAATTGGGTCCAAAGCTCATGTGCATCTTTGTACTTTTTTACTCTGCATAAAACATAGTTAGGTAAAACATTACAAATGATTTTACTTACATTTGTGTTTAGTTCTGAGTTCTGAGTTCTGAGAAGGTTTTCTCAATATCAGCCAATAATCAAAGTTTACGCTTCCTAAGAAGCATTCCATTAATCGCTTCCAATAGTTGAAATCTTGATCGTAGGGTGGTGGTTCGTGGGGGTTCCGTCCTTCTTGAAGAGTCATTTTTCTTGCACACAGAGAAACAGAAAAAAAATCCCAAGACTTGGTCTTGGATTAGTAGTGCCAAAAAAAAAAAATATTTCACTATTTTCGAAAAAAAATAATAAAATATTAATAAAATATTTGAAAAAATAATATTTCAAAATTTTGAAAATGTAATATTTTTTAAATACTAAACAATGGTGAAAAGATGACGATGTATTTTTCAAAAACCGTTTTGGAGGGAAAAAACGAAAACGACCCCCCTTTGCTTGATTGGTGGTTGCACCAAATCAGAGCGGTACCTGCTCTGATACCACTTGTAGGGCCGTTAGTTTCGATAGAGGGGGGGGGTGAATATCGATTCGAAAATATCGAGTAAAAATACGCAGCGGAAAAGTAAATGAACACAGTTGTTTTTACTTCGTTCGGAGCTTGTGACGGCTCCTACTCGAAGGCCCGTGGTCCTTGACCACTTTCGTTGGGCAATCACTAGCAATTCGAATATGATTACAAAATGAATACAGGAAAAGCTAATGAAACAAAGTAATACCGACAAGGAAATTAACTAAAAACTGAAGGAGCACTTTGTCGGAGCTTTGTTGGCGTCGCAGCAGAGCAGGACCAGCAGTAGAAAAGTTCTCAGATTGATGATTGATTATCTGAAGCTCCTGCCTGGGGCTTCTTTTATATGTTGCTCCGGGCGCCTGGATTCCTTCCGGGCGCCTGGAATGTGACGTAGCTGCTCAAACCGTGATGCTCCACGTGGCGACGACTTGGCTGGATATAATTTGCCTTCCGGGCGCCCGGACCACCTTGTTCCAGAAAACTCCCTTTTCCTGCAAAACAAAGTTAGTCCAAGGCAATATATAACCTGCAACATAGATTGTTAGCACATTTTATAATAGTATGAATTAGCACAAATAGTATGACTTAGATTCCGTCTTTCCGAGACCGGAATCTAGTCACGATCTCGACTTAGATATCCGAAATGGATCTAAGCCGGATCGACGCCTAATGTTCCCTTCCCGGGAACGCGTCCTCGCAGTCACTCCCCTCCAGTGACTTACCTCACTTACCTCGCCAGCTATCCGGTCAGCCCGTCGACCTAGCTGGACTTCTCGCCAAGCGTCCGGTCAGCCCGTCGACCCGCTTGGACTTCTCGCCAGCTATCCGGTCAGCCCGTCGACCTAGCTGGACTTCTCGCCAAGCGTCCGGTCAGCCCGTCGACCCGCTTGGACTTCTCGCCAGCTATCCGGTCAGCCCGTCGACCTAGCTGGACTTCGTGCCAGACATCCGGTCAGCCCGTCGACCTGTCTGGACTTCTCCTGCACACTCGATCAAAGTGTCAGACAACAATAAACTAACTTAACCTGATTTGTCATTCATCAAAACCTGGGTTAAATCGTTAGTGCTAACCGCACCAACAATTACTATAACATAGTGTAGGACATTAGATATTCTGCTAGAACCCTTGGTAGCTGATTTGAGTTGTATTTATTTTAGGATGATCACACCATAGTATATGATATTGAGCATCTTACTAAATCTTTGTTTGTTATTTTATACCATAGTGTAGGATATTGAGTATCTTAATAGACTCTTGTTGTTATTTAGGTTTATAGTTTGCGCTCACAAATTTATAGTATAATATGGGTATATACTTATGCTCGTGCCTATAGGTCACTAACATTGCATATAATATAGTTGTCTACTGGAGCGTGGGAATATATGTTAGTGAGATTATACTGACCTATATTTAATGAAGATCACTCCCTATTAGAGGGGTAGCGTATTCCACTAGGCTTCCCCTTTTGAATCAACCCCTAGGATTACTCGATCTTGGTCCCGTGACTTATTATATCTGAGATGATTTATTATATCTGAGATGATTTCACAGAATTAGTAGAAATATTAATGCTGGGTGACTAGTAACTTGGGAACGTGATTGTCTATTTTCTACCTATATATTAATAGAATTATATCATAATATAGGGTATCGAGTATCCTAGTAGACCCTTACTAGTTATATAAGATCATGCCTATACATTAGTAGAATTATACAATAGTATAGGATTTTGAGTATCCCACTAGACCCTTGGTTGTAATATCATGTCGACCATTGCCTCCCATTCGTGGTTGAGAAAGTCGTCAGCAATCGTTAGATTATCCTGTCGACCATTGTCTCCCATTCGTGGTTGAGAGAGTCGTTAGTGACCGTTAGTGTATCTTGTCTCACATTCGTGGTTGAGAGAGAGAGAGAGAGTCGTTAGTGACCATTGGTATATACCCTGTCTACCTACGGGACCATTCGTGATAGAGCGTTCTCCAGCAGACAATAACTAGTTATTTACCATGTCACCCATGGGAACAATTGTGGTAGAGCATTCTCCCGCGGATAGTGACTAGTCATTTGCCCTGACTACCTACGGGACCATCCGTGGTAGAACGTTCTCCTACAGTCAGTGTTTGTTATATACTTACCATATGTCAGTCATGTCACGCCCCGGGGGAGTCCCTATCCGAAGAAATTTCGGCAGCACCTCCCCTGTACGGTTGACAATCTGAATCATTTCTACATGCACAATATACATCAGCCACAGGCGGCTGAAATATACACACAACCACGCAGTTATATGATACAGCCTACTCGGCTGATACAATAAAAACACAACCACGCAGTTATATGTAAAGCAGCCCACTCGGCTGTACTAAAACCAAAACACAACGGAAAATGACAGAAACAAGATACAAACCAAACACAAAACTGCTAGCCGGCTAGGATTACACAACCAACAATAATACAAAATACCACATAACAACTTTAAACTCCAGAAACAAAATCGGAGCACAAAGTAAACACACTGACACATAAAACAAATAAAACATAAATGAAACCGATAGATCTTCTGAGGTGACGTGGGGACCAGCAGACAGGATACTTCAAGCGACATCATAACCAACCTGGTACCTGAAAAAGATAGTGTACATGGGGGTGAGTTCAACAACTCAGCGAATACCAATAGACATGCCTAGTAAGATATATCTAACAGCAATAAACATGGAATACAACTTCCTAATCATATATAAGAAATATGCAAAACTGAAAGGTAACTGAGGAAGCTGTACTCACCAAGAACTCCTATCCAGAACAAAAGGGTTATCAAACCAGATACACAATATGCCTTCTGTATGCATGTCAAACAAATGCATCCACCAAAATGCAGCATACAAGTGCAACAAACACAAGCAAATAAATGCAATAAATGCATATGGTGCCAATGACATGGTCACCCCTGACGCAAGTCAGTCATCTCACACACAATGGTGAGACTAAGTGGGTAGGGCTATGACAACCGTGCACTCAGACGTCACTGCTCCTGATGAGTGACCGAATGGACGGGATGCTGTCGGAGTACACACATACTCCTACCCCAAATCATAAATGGGGGAGCACAATGCTCTCATCTCCCGGTACACCATGACGGGGAGGGATCCCTGACGTGCTACCACGCTGCATCACACTACCCATGAGCGGACCAACGGAGTACCGAACAGAGCAAAACTGACGTGCTACCACGCTGCGTCATGCTACCCATGAGCGGACCAACGGAGCACCGAACAGTGATGAAACTGGCGATATGCTCTACAATAATGGAGCAGCCTATCACGCAGCATGCAATCATGCGAATGGTGCATGAAACTAAGCATGACAATATCATGAACCAAATCCACACATATATATAAAAATGTGTACCCTAGTACAAGTAAGTCAAATCCACAGATCTAGGGTATACAGGTCCTCTATGGTATAACAACCTAGGTCCTGAACATATCCACCTCCATAAAATATGTACCAACAATGTACATGGATCAAAGCAAAAGGTCTAGGTACACAGATCAGGTATGATATAAAAATATAGAAACACATGTCAGATAATAAAAATCCAGAGTCTAGTCCTAAACTTAGTAAAGCATGGTATGTCACTTACTCTAGGAACTAAGGTACTCATGGCAATAATCACGAAACGTAAACATGGATACATAACAAACGCCCAACAGAACATGCTACAGGTAACAAACAGTGACATACCAAAGGAAAACATGATCATTGATTGTAGCTATAAAATACTATGCATATCCGATTGACAATATCATAAAAGATAAGTCAAGAGGTACCCGCCTCCAATGTAGATCGAGCTAATCAACCTCTATGTCGATGTGCTCGTCCTGAATCTGAATCCTGTAATAATCGTACATGTATAGTTTTATTTAGCTAAATTCAAATGAATTAAGTAGCTAAAGAAAATACCCAACCTACTTAGGGAGAACCCTAATCAACATAAACATAATTCCACTAATTAGGAATCATTATAGTAATATACCAAAATCTACATCTACATTACTGTTGTAGTTAAAAGGATCATTACCTAACCTTCTTCTCCAGCGATGACAGCAAGCAACAGTAGCTGAAATAGGTGAAGCTGCTGTCCAACAAACCATATACTCTAAATTAGCAATCCCACACTCAACCAGGTACACAAATCAACCATTCCACATCCACTTACCTAAATCAGTAGTTAGGGCTGGTGATTACCTCGAACCCGGCCGCAAGGAGCGTGAGGGAAGCTTAGCTCCGTGAGTGTGAGCAAGGACAGAGGGATGAGGTCAGTAGGAGATCCCCAATTTCCTTCGGCAACTCCCTCCTTCTGGTGACGGCAGCCCCCGGTAGCAGTTGTTTCCACAGCGATCGAGTGGAAGCCAGTGTGTACGCAAGACTAGGGCACGGGCGACTCCGGCTAGGGCACAACAATCACGGCAACACCACTGCTCCGGTGAGGGAAAACGCTGCCCAGATGTCAATCGGCGCAGGGAGGAGATGGCGCGATGCTGCTCAGCGTGATTTGGGGATCTCCGCGACAACCAAAAGAAGGACAGAAGAGAAGAACAGTGGAGATCAGAGGGGGCGGTGAGGCTAGGGCCCAGCGTCGGGCAGAGGAAATCGCGGCCGGTGATAGGGCACAACGAAATGAGGGCTGGCGTTGGCCTTTCCTTCTGGCGATCGGGTGGTGGCTCGAGCTCTAGGGCTCCAAGTCGACGCAAGGAGGATCGGGCAGAGGCGAAGAGAAGCTTTGGCGTCACGGGAACCACAGGGAAAGAGGGAGAGAAAGGGTTGCATAAACCCTCAGCCACAATTTTTAATACCGGAGGAGGAGAAACGGTGTTGAAGGGCAGCGGCGACACGTCGGTGGGGCGGCGTCGGCGCCGTAGGGCACGGGTCGGTTGAGGAAAAGGGGGCGCGGGCACGCGGGGGAAGGAAACGGCGATGGAAGAGAGGAAAAGGAGAAAAAGAAGGAAAAAATAAAAATAAAAATTCAACTTTTCCTCGTTAAAATGGGGTAGCCTAAACAAGCTTTCCCGGGCCCCGTTTTTATCCCCGTAAACTCGTCCATACGGTCTCCGAAAAATTCCAAAAAAAATTCTAAAAATTCCGAAAAATTCCCTTATCATTATTCGCCATTTTTCGGTATTTTACATTCTCCCCCACTAATAAAAATTTGGTCCCCAAATTTTGTTATCTACCATCAGCAAATACTAACAAAAGGCAAAGAGTATAGATGTTGAACGGTAAATTAAATCACATACCTCAAGTGAAAAGATGGGGGTATCGAGCTCGGATAGTATCCTTGAGCTCCCATGTAGCCTCCTCGTCCGAATGACGCTGCCATCCGACTTTAACCAGTCAGATAGTCTTGTTCCGCAATTGACGCTCTTTCCGGTCTAAAATCATACCGGAACCTCCTTGTAGGTCACGTTAGGCTGTACGGGAACTGAGATATCTGTCATCACATGTGTCGGGTCAGGTACGTATCTCCTCAGCATAGATACGTGAGATACGTCGTGAACTCCTGCCAGGGACGATGGTAGTGCCAACCGGTAAACTACCGCTCCAATCATTTCCTAGATCTGGAAAGGTCCAATGTATCGCGGGCTAGCTTACCTCTGAGGCCAATCTCTTCACCCCTTTCGTGAGTGAAACTCGCAAAAATACATGGTCGCAAATGGAGAACTCTAAGAGTCTCCGACTCCGATCAGTATAACTCTTCTGGCAGTCTTATGCCTCTGACATCCTCCGTCTGATAGTATGGACCAACTCTGCCTCACGCTGAGCTCTATGAGGTCCCAACAACTGAGCCTCTCGGATTCTCGTCCTGATCGACGACTGAGCAACTATGGTAACAAGAAAACCCTGCTCTGTATGTCCCTGCTCCTCAAGGTCTAACTCGGAGAAACCCTGAATCAAGTCCGTGACCACAACTCGGTGGCAAGCTAAAGTCCCTGTGGGCTTCCTGCTAAGTGTTGGTTGCTACTCGGAAAACCTATAGGTTCCACTGTACAAAATTTTTGTACAAAGGTCTGAACCTTTTCCTAGCTACCATGTGTTCTTTTAAATTAAATTTTGGATCGCCTGCGGAACTTTACACGTTTGATCCAAAACTTAATCTATTTGTTCTTTTAGGTTTTGACTTGGATCTCCTGCGGAACTTAACACGTTTGACCCAAGTCTCCTTAAGTTATTAATTCCATTAAATATTAATTTCCATAAAAGGTTCCCAGTACTGACGTGGCGAGGCACATGGCCTTCTTGGATATGGGAGCAACCACCACCGACTAGACAAAACCTTTAATAGAAAGCTAATATTTAATTTCCTAAAATAACTTTAGGTTAACCAAAGAGAACAATCAAATCACAAGGTGTAAAATACCGGAAAAAATGACGATTATTAATAAGGGAATTTTCCGGAATTTTTGGAGATTTTTCGGGAATTTTTCGGAGCTCGTACGGACGAGTTGACGGGGATAAAAACGGGGTCCGGAAAAGCCTGTTTAGGCTACCCAGTTTTAATAAGGAAAAGTTTTATTTTTCTTTTCCTTTTTCATTTTTCTTTTTTTTTTATTTCCTTTGCTTTCCTTCTTCCCTTCCGAGCCTTCCCGACGCCGCCTTCCTTCTTCCTCCTTGCCCTAACCGCCGGCGGCGGTTTCTTCTCTTCAAGCGTCCCCCTCCTGTCGGCCACCCATGCCCTTGCCGAGTTTCCTTCTGCCGTTTCTCCTCTCCCTGCCCTAATTGGCGCCGCAACAGCCGCCGTTGAGGGCCTTAATTCCCTCTGCCGAAGCCCTAGGCCGGCGACTCTGCCACCGTCGACCACCCGGAGCTCTAGCCTTTGCCGTGGAGTTCCTAGTGCCGGCGACTCGCTTCGTGCCCTAGCCAGCCCCGGCCGACCGGCGATTTCTTCTTCCTTTCTCTGGTCCGACAAGTTGCCGCCGGCCGCTTGACCTCAGCAGAACAGCACCCAAATTCTTCTGCCCTGGGTTCTGCCGAGCCTCATTTTCCTCTACCTTCTGCCCAACGTCCATTGCTGACGCCAAGATCCAGCAACCATCTGCTGTGCTTCAGAATCCACTGGCGGGTCTTCCTTCTTCGCCACCAGTCGCCGGCAGAGAGGAAACAAGGGGGGTATTGAGTAGGTAAGGCATGTTAGGTATTTGGATTGTTGATTTGGGATCCTATGTTGGATTTGTTGGCTGATTACAGTGGTATTTGTCACTGATTTCTCACAGCAGCTTCTTCGGATCTCGGCATTAAGTTCTCCAGGATTTGAGCAGTGTTGAGGCATCGAAAAATTTAAGGTAAGGTTCTTGTTTAACGTTGTGGATTTAGGTTTTTGCTGTGGAGAAGTTAATTGATGACCAGTTAAGGTTGATCAATAATTAGGGTTTTTCCTAATTGAATTAGGTATATTGGTGATTATTATTTAGGGTTTTTGCCCTAAATAGTTTTAAGGATTTATTTAGCAATTCATTGGAATTTTAGCTAAATAAAAGTATATCTATTGGTATTACAGGACTTTGACGCGAGACGAGTATCTCGACGTCGTGTTCGGACCAGATTGGACATTTCCTATTGGAGGCGGGTACTTTTGACTTATGTCATTTGATATGCTTAGTAATTAAATTAACATGTTGCATTAATTGTGTTTCTTATCTGTTTTCGGTTAATCACTACCCAAATCTTACATGCTTGATTGATTGATTGGTTTTGCATCTCAGGTATATTTTTACCTGTTTATACATGCTTATAGGGGTAGTGATATGCCATGCTTGACCATGTTCAGGACCTAGGTTTTTATACCTTCTGTGTACCTTGATTTGATATGATTCTTTGACCTAGGGTGCACATTTCTATATATATGGATTAGGTCAGGATGTTTATATGGTTATTGCCATGCATCATTTGCATGATTGCATGCTGTGCGATAGTCCGCTCCATTATTGTTGAGCACATCGCCAGTTACATGGATCTGCACACACCACCACTCATGGGTTAGTGGTCGATTCAGGCTGAGTGTGTTGCAGCAGGGACTCTGTTAGGCACCGTTGGTCCGCTCATGGGTAGTGTGACACAACGTGTTATCCGGCAGGGATTCCTCCCCGTCTTTGAGTACCGGGAGTTGAGAGCATTGCGCTCCCCCATCTATGATTTGGGGTAGGAGGATAGGTGTACTCCGACAGCATCCCGTCCACTCGGTCACTCATCAGGAGTAGTGACGACAGAGTGCACGGTTGTCACAGCCCTACCCACTCGGCCTCACTTTGGTATGAGATGATCGACTGGCGTCAGGGGTGACCAGGACGCATCATTGGCATCATATGCATGATGCATTTATTGCTGTGTTTGTGCTTTGCATTTATATGCTGCATATTGTTTGGATGCCTATGTTTGACATGCATCTGAGTTCCTATATCACTCGGTTGTTTGACCTTATACTGGGACTGGTTAGTACAAAGATTCTCTGCTTACTTCAGATGCATATTTATATCTTCCTTATATCGAGATACGCATGATTAGTGTTAGGTGTTATTTCTTTACTTTGCATATCAATTGTACCTGCTGAGTGTTGGACTCACCCCGCCTCCATTGTTGATATTTTCAGGTTGATGCTGTCAGGAGAGAGTTCCAGTTGCTGGTCCCTGCAGACCTCGAGGATAGGATTTGGTTTCCGTTTTGGTTTCTTTTCTGTTATAGACTATTTAAAAACTTGTTATGTTTTAGATTTATTCCACCTATGGACGTTGTATGGATTTTATGATATTGATGGATTTGGATTTGGTTTTTATTCTACTACATGCCTGCCTGGTTGGCAGAAGAGGTGAGTTCGTCGGTTTTGAGCTTTACGAGTGTAGCTGAGTAGGGTGGTTTTTGAGTCAGAGTATTATTACTGCGTGGTTGTGTCAGCCAGAGGCTGAATATATATATAAACTGCGTGGTGATTGATTTTTATTATTGTTATGATTCCAGCCGCATGTGGCTGAGTATTTAGTGCTTGTAGAAATTTTTGATTGTCCGCCGTACAGGGGAGATGCTGCCGAAATTTTCTCGGACAGGGACTCTTCTGGGGGCGTGACACAAGGAAAAGAAAGAAACAAAAGAACACAACTTCGAAAAACCATATTCGAAACACTAGAACGTAAGCCTCTTGTATTTAGTATTATTTCCAAAAATAACTAGTATGATGCGGAAAGAAAAATTACTAGTTATACCTTTTAGAAAAACCTCTTGATCTTCTACCGTATTCCTCTTCTTATCCCGGACGTCGTGTGGGCGACGATCTTCCGAGACGAGAACCACCACGCACCTTCTTCTTCTCCAAGCAAGGTTCGGCCACAAGAAGAACCACCTCCAAGGAAGAAGAACTTGATCACCACCAATACTCCAAGGGATCTTCAAGATGAGGCTTCCTCCTCTTCTTCTTCTCCTTCCTAGGTCCGGCCACCAACAAGAGCTCCAAGAGATGTATGGTTCGGCCACCAAAAGAGAAGAAAGGAGAAAGGCTAGGGCCACACAAGAAGAAAAGAGGGAGAAAAATAGAATAGATTCGTTAGCAATGAAGCCTCCTCTACCCCTCTTTTATAATCCTTGATCTTGGCAAATAAGGAAATTTTAATAAAACTTCCTTAATTCTTTTGCCATTGAAAAGGAAAATTTATTTAATTAAAAATAATTTCCTTTCTCAATTTTATAATGGCCGGCCACAAGAAAAAAAACTCCAAGCAAATAAAATTTTAAACACCAATTAAAACTTCCTTATTTGCTTCCGAAATTTTATAAAAATTTCTCAATAATTTTTATCCCTTCATGATTGGTTTATAAAAAGGAAATTTAATAAATTAAAATCTTTCTTTTAAACATGTGAATAAAAAGAAAGTTATCTCTAAAAATTAAAATCTCTTTTAATCTACAAATAAGGAAAGATATCAAATCTTTTCTTAATCTCTTGTAGAAACTTATAAAAGAGAATATTTAATTTTTAAACTTTCTTTTAAATCATGAATATGTTTAAAAAGGAAAGTTTTCTTAAAATTTAAAATCCTCCTTTAATCAACAAATAAGGAAAGATTTCAAACTCTCTTTTAAACATATAGATGATTTACAAATAAGGAAAGTTTTTACCAAAAATTAAAACCATCCTTTTAAACTACAAATAAGGAAAGAGATTAATCTCTTCTCTTAATCTTTTGTAGAAAGCTATAAAAGGAAATTTTTAATTTTTAAACTCTCTTTTAAAAACATGATATCCACATGAGAAATAATTTTAATAAAAATCCTTTTTAATACTCTAGTGGCCGGCCACCTAAGCTTGGGACCCAAGCTTTGGCCGGCCACCAACTTAACTCATCCACTTGGTCTTGGCCGGCCCTAGCTTGGGTTCCAAGCTAGCTTGGCCGGCCCCATTGGATGGGTAAGAAGGTGGGTATGCGGTGGGTATAAATCTCTATATACTAGAGGCTACGATAGGGACCGAGAGGAGGAATTGGTTTTGGTCTCCCGATAAAATTAAGCATCCCGTGTTCGCCCCGAACACACAACTTAATTTTATCAATAATAATTCATTCCACTAGAGAACTATTATTGAATTACCGCACCAATCCCAAATTACATTTTGGGCTCCTTCTTATTATGAGTGTGTTAGTCTCCCTGTGTTTAAGATAACAAATGTCCACTAATTAAGTAAGTTACTGACAACTCACTTAATTAATATCTAGCTCCAAGAGTAGTACCACTCAACTTCATCGTCATGTCGGACTAAGTCCACCTGCAGGGTTTAACATGACAATCCTTATGAGCTCCTCTTGGGTACATTCTCAACCTAGATTACTAGGACACAGTTTCCTTCTATAATCAACAACACACACTATAAGTGATATCATTTCCCAACTTATCGGGCTTATTGATTCATCGAACTAAATCTCACCCATTGATAAATTAAAGAAATAAATATCAAATATATGTGCTTGTTATTATATTAGGATTAAGAGCACACACTTCCATAATAACTGAGGTCTTTGTTCCTTTATAAAGTCAGTATAAAAGGAACGACCTCAAATGGTCCTACTCAATACACTCTAAGTGTACTAGTGTAATTATATAGTTAAGATATACTAATACCTAATTACACTACGACCTTCCAATGGTTTGTTCCTTTCCATCTTGGTCGTGAGCTACTGTTTATAATTTATAAGGAACCAATAACATGATCTTCTGTGTGTGACACCACACACCATGTTATCTACAATATAAATTAATTGAGCAACTACATTTATCATAAATGTAGACTTTTGACCAATGTGATTCTTATTTCTAGATAAATATTTATACCAAAAGCTAGGCTTTTAGTATACACTCTAACAATCTCCCACTTATACTAAAAGACTAAGCTGCCATATCTGCTGCCATACATCTGATTCCCATTCCTCTTAAAAGCTCTTGCCTTAAGGACCTTAGGTTATCATCTGATGCAATCTAGGCGGCAACAACTTCTCCTCGTTTATACGATTTCTCGTATTGGGTGGTACTTGCGCTCTATTGTGTTTACTTGCCTCATAGACTTATGGTTTCTTCGAGTTTGTTACTGCACCAACATTATTACAACAAATTGTAATAATCTTTGGACAAACCAGAAATCATATCTAAATCTATCTTGAGGTTATTGAGTCATTCAGCTTTTATGGCTACCTTAGAGGCTTGCCATATACTAAGCTTCTATGGTGGAGTCCAGATAAACACCTATGCCTATCACTCTTCCATAGTTATGACTTTACCTCCTAAAGTAAACACAAAACCCCGAGGTTGACTTAATATTGTCCCTGTCCGATTGGAAGTCAAAATCCATGCAACCCATAGGGACCAAAATAACTGCCTTGTAAACTAGCATATAATCTCTAGTGCCTCTAAGGTACTTATATGCTTTATTGCAGTCCAATGTCCTTGTCTAGGGTTACTTTGATATCTACTAACTATGCCCTTGGCAAAATAGATTTCTGATCTCGTGCATAGCATACATTAGGTTGTCTAACTGCCGAAGCATAAAGAACTGCCTACATGTCCTCAATCTCCTTTGATGTCATCGAAGACATCCCTTTAGATAAAGACACTCCATGCTTAAAAGGTAAGAAACCTTTCTAGGAGTCTTGCATGCTAAAAACGAGCAAGGATTTTTTCGATGTATTAAACTTGGGATATATCTATATATATATTTTTCTTGCGATCCCTTATTACTTTGATCACAAAAATATATATATTCTCCCAAGTCCTTTATATTGAATTATTTGGACAACCATACCCTTACTTCTGACAACATTTTGATATTGTTTCCAACTACCAAAATTGTTATCTACGTATAGTACAAGAATCACCACCACGTTTCCATCACACCATTTGTATACACAAGACTTATCCGTTTACTCAATAAATCCAAAGGTCTGGATTACTTTGATAAACTGGATGTTCCAAGACCTTGAAGCTTTGCCTCAGTCCATAGACTGATTGAGCTTTCACACAAGATGCTCTTAGCCCTTTGTAATGAACCCTTCTGGTTTGCTTTATGTGGATGCTATCTTCAAGACTTCCATTAAGGAATGTTGTCTTGACATCCACTTGCCAAATAGATAAAAGAATCTGGATAGACTTAAACATGGCTACCAGTGAAAAGTTTCCTTTTTCATCAAGCCTTGCTTTTGAAAGTTTCTACCTTCCTGTCTATCCCTCTTTTCCTATTATAGACCTTTTTACACCCAAAGGCTTTTACACCATTTGGTGTTTCTACAAGCTTCCAGATTTTATTAGAATACATATATTCTAATTCTGTTATTCATTACTCTTTGCCAAGATGTTGCATTTTTATCTTGGAGTGCTTCGTCATATGTCCGGAGATCAGGTTCATGTCCTCCAGGGATCAAGTCAAAAAACTCTCCCAAAACATGAATCCTTTTAGGTTGCTAATCAACCCTCCCACTACGACAAGGCACTTTCTGCAATTGTGTATCATTTGTGATACGTGTTGCAGTTTCCTTGTGGTATCTCATCTTGTACAGTTGGTACTAGATTAGACATGTCTTCTATTATTTCCTTAAGAACAAATTTTCTTATGGGCACGTGGTTCATTATATAGTCCTTTTCTAAAAATCAGTCATTGATGCCAACAATGACCTTCTGATTTTTAAGACTATAAACCTACTTTTGTTTATCTAGGATAACAAACAAGTGAACTCCTATCCAACTTATCATTGTCTCTTTTTAACATATGTGCTGGATTACCCGAATCCGAATATGCTTCAAAATAGGTTTTCACCTATTCAGCAATTCTATATGAGTACAGAGTTCTAACTTGGAAGGTACTATGTTCACTTTCGTTTTCAGAGTTTATCCTTAAAATAAATTTGGTAATTTTCTGAATAACTCATCATCTATCTAATTATTCCATAAGAGTCCTTTACCTTCTTTCTACTACACCATTCTGTTGGGGTGTACCAGATGCAGTTAGTTGGGATTGAAATCCAACTTCTGATAAGTGACTCCTAAAATCTCTTAAGAGGTACTTGCCACTATGATCTTCCATAGTGACTTTTTACTTTAACATTTCTCCGCATCAACCTTGTACTCTTTGAACTAATCAAAGTACTTAGTCTTGCGGTACATTAAGTAAATTTATTTGTATCTTGAATAGTTGTCTATTGAATGGACAAAATATTCAATACTACCTCTTGTCTGGATAGTCATAGGATCACACAAATCAGAATGAACCGTTTTCAACATATCTTTGACTCCATACCCCTTGGACTTAAAAGCTTCTTGGTTATTTTCCTTCCAAATAAGACTCGTAGGTTGGAAAGATTTCCACTACCAATGAACCCAAAAGTTCATCAGCTACCAATGAATCCTACTCAAGTATAACCTAGCTTTAGATGCCAAAGATATAATTGGTTCATTTCTGAAGGTTGCTTTCTCTTAAAATTAGAAGATGTGTTACTAATTTCCATTTGTTGCATTGTGGGAGTTTATTGGATTATAAATTGTCAACCATCATACCAGAATAGATAACTTTCCTATTTTTCTTGATAACAACTTTGTTATCAAAATAGACATAATATCTATAATAGTTTAGAAACTGAAATCAGGTTTTCTAAACTTGGTGCGTAAAGACAATTACTTAAAATCCATATTTTATTCTTATCAAAGGATAAACATCTCCCATTGCAACAGCTACCACTATTACAGTAGTGCCCATGTGGACGGTGATTTACCTTTCATTTAGTTGTCGGGTTTCCTGGAACCCTGCAATGAATTGCAGACATGATTAATGGCATCTTGTATCTACACTCCAGGTTCCGGTAGATAACACCACTAGACATGTTTCAACTAATGAATTAAATACACCTAAATTGTTCTTAGTTCTAAGAAGGCAGTCTACCTTAATGTCCAAGTCCTATTTCCAATCATTACAATTGGGACTACTAAGTCTTTTCTATAGTATGACTACTAGGGATTGACAAACATCCTAAGAATCACAAAACATTTGGTCAAGATCAACTCCTTAAAATCTCCATGAATTTTGTGTATACAAAATCGAAGAGGAGATTTTATTCATTAATTTTATTATCTCGTCAACTTTACTTTATGAATAAAATTAATAGTTGATCATCTTTGATCAAATATTTGGTCAAAACTCTTTGAATTTAAAATAACATTGATTCCTCAAACAATATTATTTAAATTTACCAACACCTCAAACACCGTGAATTTTGCATGCCACGTTAGTGTGGACGTATACAAATTCAACATTTGTTAAAGGAGGGTTTTACCCATTAACTATCTTGTCAACGTATCTTTATGACAAATAAAATTATCTCAAACACGGTTAATTTTGTATGCCACGTTAGTGTGGACGTATACAAAATCAATCATTTGTAAGAGGGGTTTTAACCCTTTAATTTTATTATCTTGTCAACCTAGTTTTATGACAAATTAATAGTTGGTTTCATTTGGTCACACAAATAATAGCAGTGACTCCGATGGGGAGGATACTATTAGATGTGTCTAAGTGTATACCATTACTTGACACTAAGTCCATTAATAAGATTATGCCCCTTCCGTTGGGGAAGATCACACGCTCTTAATTAACTTCCTATAGTCATCCAAAAATGGAAGTCTGTTCTAGTGATCCACAAACAAGCTCATCCGTTATGGAGGAAGGCACTCAGAGCCAACGCGCAAGCTTGTTTGCATCACTTACAAACCAGTAATGGAGACCATGGGATTTACTTAAAAATCCCTCTCCCACTTAGTTATTTATAAATGAGGAATTTTAACTATGCTAGCCTACTAAATATGTAAACTAACATGCACACACAGCACAATATAAAAGCAATAAATAGAAAATCTAATTTTCAACTATTATGGCTTTTATCTCTAGTTGTCCTCCGTGTGTTGTCATCCCAAGCTGCTGCCATATTTAGCCACTGCCACCGGGTCTAGCTGTCGCATCCATCTTGCTCCTAGTTCCGCTGCGCCTCTGGTCCTTAGAAGGTTCCACGCTTTGCAAGATTCGATCCGCGACATAAATAGAATTTTACATTTTGATCCTATATTCCATAAAAGGAATGTACATGTATCTAGATCAAAAATAAAATCCTAATAAAACTAAATACAGCTCCTGCTGTATTTTATAATACAATCATGCACACACAATAAAATGCCCTTGACATGTCCAAGGGTCCAATCACACACATAATAACTATAAGCCATAATAGTTGGATCCTGCATCCACAAAGTTAGCACATCCTACTATTAACCTGCCTAAATTATGTATGACATGTGCATAATTAAACTAATACCAAATACACAGAGGCAAAACTCTAGCTCTGATACCAATTGTTGGTTGCTACTCGGAAAACCTATAGGTTCCACTGTACAAAATTTTTGTACAAAGGTCTGAACCTTTTCCTAGCTACCATGTGTTCTTTTAAATTAAATTTTGGATCGCCTGCGGAACTTTACACGTTTGATCCAAAACTTAATCTATTTGTTCTTTTAGGTTTTGACTTGGATCTCCTGCGGAACTTAACACGTTTGACCCAAGTCTGCTTAAGTTATTAATTCCATTAAATATTAATTTCCATAAAAGGTTCCCAGTACTGACGTGGCGAGGCACATGACCTTCTTGGATATGGGAGCAACCACCACCGACTAGACAAAACCTTTAATAGAAAGCTAATATTTAATTTCCTAAAATAACTTTAGGTTAACCAAAGAGAACAATCAAATCACAAGGAAAAGAAAGAAACAAAAGAACACAACTTCGAAAAAACATATTCGAAACACTAGAACGTAAGCCTCTTGTATTTAGTATTATTTCCAAAAATAACTAGTATGATGCGGAAAGAAAAATTACTAGTTATACCTTTTAGAAAAACCTCTTGATCTTCTACCGTATTCCTCTTCTTATCCCGGACGTCGTGTGGGCGACGATCTTCCGAGACGAGAACCACCACGCACCTTCTTCTTCTCCAAGCAAGGTTCGGCCACAAGAAGAACCACCTCCAAGGAAGAAGAACTTGATCACCACCAATACTCCAAGGGATCTTCAAGATGAGGCTTCCTCCTCTTCTTCTTCTCCTTCCTAGGTCCGGCCACCAACAAGAGCTCCAAGAGATGTATGGTTCGGCCACCAAAAGAGAAGAAAGGAGAAAGGGTCGGCCACAAGAAGAAGGAAAAGAGGGAGAAAAATAGAATAGATTCGTTCACAATGAAGCCTCCTCTACCCCTCTTTTATAATCCTTGATCTTGGCAAATAAGGAAATTTTAATAAAACATTCCTTAATTCTTTTGCCATTGAAAAGGAAAATTTATTTAATTAAAAATAATTTCCTTTCTCAATTTTATAATGGCCGGCCACAAGAAAAAAACTCCAAGCAAATAAAATTTTAAACACCAATTAAAACTTCCTTATTTGCTTCCGGAATTTTATAAAAATTTCTCAATAATTTTTATCCCTTCATGATTGGTTTATAAAAAGGAAATTTAATAAATTAAAATCTTTCTTTTAAACATGTGGATAAAAAGAAAGTTATCTCTAAAAATTAAAATCTCTTTTAATCTACAAATAAGGAAAGATATCAAATCTTTTCTTAATCTCTTGTAGAAACTTATAAAAGAGAATATTTAATTTTAAACTTTCTTTTAAATCATGAATATGTTTAAAAGGAAAGTTTTCTTAAAATTTAAAATCCTCCTTTAATCAACAAATAAGGAAAGATTTCAAATTTTAAACTCTCTTTTAAACATATAGATGATTTACAAATAAGGAAAGTTTTTACCAAAAATTAAAACCATCCTTTTAAACTACAAATAAGGAAAGAGATTAATCTCTTCTCTTAATCTTTTGTAGAAAGCTATAAAAGGAAATTTTTAATTTTTAAACTCTCTTTTAAAAAACATGATATCCACATAAGAAATCATTTTAATAAAAATCCTTTTTAATATTCTAGTGGCCGGCCACCTAAGCTTGGGACCCAAGCTTTGGCCGGCCACCAACTTAACTCATCCACTTGGTCTTGGCCGGCCCTAGCTTGGGTTCCAAGCTAGCTTGGCCGGCCCCATTGGATGGGTAAGAAGGTGGGTATGCGGTGGGTATAAATCTCTATATACTAGAGGCTACGATAGGGACCGAGAGGAGGAATTGGTTTTGGTCTCCCGATAAAATTAAGCATCCCGTGTTCGCCCCGAACACACAACTTAATTTTATCAATAATAATTCATTCCACTAGAGAACTATTATTGAACTACCGCACCAATCCCAAATTACATTTTGGGCTCCTTCTTATTATGAGTGTGTTAGTCTCCCTGTGTTTAATATAACAAATGTCCACTAATTAAGTAAGTTACTGACAACTCACTTAATTAATATCTAGCTCCAAGAGTAGTATCACTCAACTTCATCGTCATGTCGGACTAAGTCCACCTGCAGGGTTTAACATGACAATCCTTATGAGCCCCTCTTGGGGACATTCTCAACCTAGATTACTAGGACACAGTTTCCTTCTATAATCAACAACACACACTATAAGTGATATCATTTCCCAACTTATCGGGCTTATTGATTCATCGAACTAAATCTCACCCATTGATAAATTAAAGAAATAAATATCAAATATATGTGCTTGTTATTATATTAGGATTAAGAGCACACACTTCCATAATAACTGAGGTCTTTGTTCCTTTATAAAGTCAGTATAAAAGGAACGACCTCAAATGGTCCTACTCAATACACTCTAAGTGTACTAGTGTAATTATATAGTTAAGATATACTAATACCTAATTACACTACGACCTTCCAATGGTTTGTTCCTTTCCATCTTGGTCGTGAGCTACTGTTTATAATTTATAAGGAACCAATGACATGATCTTCTGTGTGTGACACCACACACCATGTTATCTACAATATAAATTAATTGAGCAACTACATTTATCATAAATGTAGACTTTTGACCAATGTGATTCTTATTTCTAGATAAATATTTATACCAAAAGCTAGGCTTTTAGTATACACTCTAACACTAAGTGCATCGGCAGCCACATTAGCTCTCCCCGGGTGATAGCTAATGGTACCATCATAATCCTTCAGGAACTCCATCCATCTCCTCTATCGGAGATTAAGTTCCTTCTGAGTAAAAATATATTTGGGACTCTTATGATCAGTGAGAATCTCAAATGTAATGCCGTAAAAATGATGTCGCCAAATCTTCAAAGCAAAGATGATGGCGGCTAACTCCAGATCATGTACAGGGTAGTTCTTCTCATGCTCCTTCAACTGACAAGAAGCATAGGAGACTACTCTGACGTGCTGCATCAGAACAACACTCAAACCCTGAAGAGACGCGTCGGTGTAGAGCACGAATTCGTCATCTCCAGAAGGTATAACCAACAATCGGAGCCGACACCAGTCTCCGCTTCAGCTCCTGGAAGCTGGTCTTGCAATCCTCAGTCCAAGTGAACTTCACGCCTTTCCTGGTCAGGCGTGTAAGTAGCATAGCAATCCGTGAGAAACCCTCAACGTATCTTCGAAAATATCGAGCCAAACAAAGGAAGTTGCGAGCCTCTTCTATAGACTCCGTCTACTCCCAACGGTAACAACCTCGATCTCCTGTGGAACCACGGTATACCCTACTGGTGACCGTGTGTCTCAAACATCTCACAGAAGACAACCAAAATACGCACTACTGATTTTCGCATATAGATGTTCCCATCGAAACATCTCTAGAACTATGCAAAGATGATGTGCGTGACTCACCGCAGATCCGAAATAGATCACAACATCGTCAATAAAGACAATGGAAATCAATCCAAACATCCTCGAAATACCAGAATCATCGAGCCCCTGAAAACATCTAAGGCTCTGCAAGCCCTAATGGTAAAACCAAAATACATAATATTCGTATCACAGACATTCCTAACCATAAGATCTCCGATAATAAGTCAAAAATCTGATCACCAACAACATAAATCACCAAAGAATAAATCCTCCAGTGTGAGAGCAACGCTCCATCACACGAAATACCACATATGTGGGAGCAACCCTCTACCACAAACAATCCGTAATATGTGGGAGCAACGCTCCACCACAAACAATCTGTAATATGTGGGAGCAACGCTCCACCACAACAATCCAAAATATGTAAGAACAACGCTCTACCACAAACCAACAATAATATGTGGGAGCTCCGCTCCACCACAAACGATCCATAAGTGTCCAAGGAACCTAACTATCCAACTAGAGGTTGCACGAGATCACTCAACCACATATCACTGTGGGCAGCCAAAGGTATAACAATCCAGCAATCAAATCAAACTCATCGTCAAATCTATCAACATCGTAGTGAGTCACCCACTGATAAGAAAATGGGTTGACAGGGAAATCCAACAAATGGCATAATGCAGACACTTCACATCCTGCATTCAACATAAGTAGAATCATCATGCTGCTACCAACAATACACCTGGCACACGTGCTCACACAACATAGGTATAATTCATCGTGATACCTCCAACAATGCATACCGAACCCGTGTGCATATATCAACGTAGGTATAATCAACAATACACCTCAAATAACACTCACATGACATATATACATCTATGCCAAGAGTATAATCAACGTAATACTTCCAACAAATCATAATCGACACGAGTATACACTCAGAACAATCATATAATAAACAAGATACCTAAAATATTACACCGAACACATCTGCACATAGCACAAGTCAGATTAAATCGATAAGATACCTCTAATAAAACACTCAAACACATGTACACATTTAACAACATAGATTTAATCGACAAAGTACCTCCAATAAACTAATCAGACCACTCGGGTATAATCTACTAGAAATCCACATCAATCATAACTGGAAAAGTATACACTCACTACATGCAATTAGACCGTCCATCATAACACTCCTACAACATATAACAATCATATGTACCCACCACATAGATATGCAAAATTAGCATATTTAATCCAATCAACCTTGCATTCTGAAACGACAGGGTCACCTTCTAAGTTATCCAACTAGGTACATACAGTCAAAATTTAAAGTCCACAAGGAATAGGATACATCGATCCTCTATAGACTGACCAAGCCGACAATGGTATACGGCTAATTCAGTCTTTTCCACGTCAGTACGAGTCATGTACTTAAATGTACTCTACATACCTAACTAAGCACAAATAATCAAAAGATTCGAACCTCTAAAAATAGAGTATGACTGTCCTCTACTGATCAAACCAACAAAACTAAATTAGTCATCTACTAACTAATCAAGAATACCTTAATCCTCTACCAGCAACTAAGGTATATCAATATACGACTACCCAAATCAACAAGTGTAAATCAGACTCCTACTGACCGATCTAACAAGAGTAAACCAATATTTACTGATGAAATTAACTAAGATAACATGGTATACTACTGGCTAGGTCAACATAAATAGGTAGATACTATCCACTACACATCTAATAATAGCAGAGGCAGGTATGTGCCTCCATCTCCTACTAGTAGTACTAGAAGCTAAAAACTACTGGTGTATGATATGAAAAATCATCAGAAACTGTAACCCTTAATCTCTATTATGGTCGATCATCATCAATGGCTAACCCATCACATGTAATATGACTACAACATCAGACAGATACCAGATACAAAGTGCTATTACATGTCATAACTATCACAGTCAACAAAGCATACACTAACAAAAATAGTAGGATAATAGTATATCAACATACCTCCTATAGCTTGGAGATGTTCTGCTGCTGCCAGGTCCCAAAACCTGAAAAGTCACATCGAGAAGACCAAAACATGAAATCCGAAACACAGGGAAAATAACACTCGTAAGCCGATCTCTGATACCAAATAAATTGATATCAGATAAATCTCGAAAATCCAGAACACATAGCAAGTATCGTATACATGCTCTGATACCACTAAATTGTCATGCCCCGGGGGAGTCCATGTCCGAAGAAATTTCGGCAGCACCTCCCCTGTACGGCTGACAATCTGAATCATTTCTACATGCACAATATACATAAGCCACAGGCGGCTGGAATATACACACAACCACGCAGTTATATGATACAGCCTACTCGGCTGATACAATAAAAACACAACCACGCAGTTATATGTAAAGCAGCCCACTCGGCTGTACCAAAACCAAAACACAATGGAAAATGACAGAAACCAAATACAAACCAAATACAAAACTGCTAGCCGGCTAGACTTACACAACCAACAATAATACAAAATACCACATAACAACTTCAAACTCCAGAAACAAAACCGGAGCACAAAGTAAACACACTGACACATAAAACAAATAAAACATAAATGAAACCGATAGATCTTCTGAGGTGACGTGGGGACCAGCAGACAGGATACTCCAAGCGACATCATAACCAACCTGGTACCTGAAAAAGATAGTGTACACGGGGGTGAGTTCAACAACTCAGCAAATACCAATAGACATGCCTAGTAAGATATATCTAACAGCAATAAACATGGAATACAGCTACCTAATCATATATAGGAAATATGCAAAACTGAAAGGTAACTGAGGAAGCTGTACTCACCAAGAACTCTTATCCAGAACAAAAGAGTCGTTAAACCAGATACACAATATGCCTCCTGTATGCATGTGAAACAAATGCATCCACCAAAATGCAGCATATAAGTGCAGCGAACACAAGCAAATAAATGCAATAAATACATATGGTGCCAATGACATTGTCACCCCTGACGCCAGTCAGTCATCTCACACACAATGGTGAGACTGAGTGGGTAGGGCTGTGACAACTGTGCACTCTGACGTCACTGCTCCTGATGAGTGACCGAATGGACGGGATGCTGTCGGAGTACACACATACTCCTACCCCAAATCATAAATGGGGGAGCACAATGCTCTCATCTCCCGGTACACCATGACGGGGAGGGATCCCTGACGTGCTACCACGCTGCATCACACTACCCATGAGCGGACCAACGGAGTACCGAACAGAGCAAAACTGACGTGCTACCACGCTGCGTCATGCTACCCATGAGCGGACCAACGGAGCACCGAACAGTGATGAAACTGGCGATATGCTCTACAATAATGGAGCAGCCTATCACGCAGCATGCAATCATGCGAATGGTGCATGAAACTAAGCATGACAATATCATGAACCAAATCCACACATATATATAAAAATGTGTACCCTAGTACAAGTAAGTCAAATCCACAGATCTAGGGTATACAGGTCCTCTATGGTATAACAACCTAGGTCCTGAACATATCCACCTCCATAAAATATGTACCAACAATGTACATGGATCATAGCAAAAGGTCTAGATACACAGATCAGGTATGATATAAAAATATAGATACACATGTCAGATAATAAAAATCCAGAGTCTAGTCCTAAACTCAATAAAGCATGGTATGTCACTTACTCTAGGAACTAAGGTACTCATTGCAATAATCACGAAACGTAAACATGGATACATAACAAACGCCCAACAGAACATGCTACGGGTAACAAGCAGTGACATACCAAAGGCAAACATGATCATTGCTTGTAGCTATAAAATACTATGCATATCCAATTGACAATATCATAAAAGATAAGTCAAGAGGTACCCGCCTCCAATGTAGATCGAGCTAATCAACCTCTATGTCGATGTGCTCGTCCTGAATCTGAATCCTGTAATAATCGTACATGTATAGTTTTATTTAGCTAAATTCAAATGAATTAAGTAGCTAAAGAAAATGCCCAACCTACTTATGGAGAACCCTAATCAACATAAACATAATTCCACTAATTAGGAATCATTATAGTAATATACCAAAATCTACATCTACATTACTGTTGTAGTTAAAAGGATCATTACCTGACCTTCTTCTCCGGCGAAGACAGCAAGCAACAGTAGCTGAAACTGGTGAAGCTACTGCCCACCAAACCATATACTCTAAATTAGCAATCCCACACTCAACCAGGTACACAAATCAACCATTCCACATCCACTTACCTAAATCAGTAGTCAGGGCTGGTGATTACCTCGAACCCGGCCGCAAGGAGCGTGAGGGAAGCTTAGCTCCGTGATTGTGAGCAAGGACAGAGGGATGAGGTCAGTAGGAGATCCCCAATTTCCTTCGGCAACTCCTTCCTTCTGGTGACGGTAGCCCCCGGCAGCAGTTGTTTCCACAGTGATAGAGTGGAAGGCAGTGTGTACGCAAGACTAGGGCACGGGCGACTCCGGCTAGGGCACAACAAGCACGGCAACACCACTGCTCCGGTGAGGGAAAACACTGCCCAGATGTCAATCGGCGCAGGGAGGAGATGGCGCGATGCTGCTCAGCGCGATTTGGGGATCTCCGCGACAACCAAAAGAAGGACAGAAGAGAAGAACAGTGGAGATCAGAGGGGGCGGTGAGGCTAGGGCTCGGCGTCGGGCAGAGGAAATCGCGGCTGGTGCTAGGGTACAGCGAAATGAGGGTTGGCGTTGGCCTTTCCTTCTGGCGATCGGGTGGTGGCTCGAGCTCTAGGGCTCCAAGTCGACGCAAGGAGGATCGGGCAGAGGCGAAGAGAAGCTTTGGCGTCGCGGGAACCACAGGGAAAGAGGGAGATAAAGGGTTGCATAAACCCTCAGCCACAACTTTAATACCGGAGGAGGAGAAACGACGGAGAAGGGCGGTGGCAATGCGTTGGTGGGGCGGCGTCGGCGCCGTAGGGCACGGGTCGGTTGAGGAAAAGGGGGCGCGAGCACGCGGGGGAAGGAAAGGGCGATGGAAGAGAGGAAAAGGAGAAAAAGAAGGAATAAAGAAAAAAATAAAAATAAAAATAAAAATTCAACTTTTCCTCGTTAAAATGGGGTAGCCTAACTATCCCCGTAAACTCATCCATACGGTCTCCGAAAAATTCCAGAAATTTTTTTAAAAATTCTGAAAAATTCCCTTATCATTATTCGCCATTTTTCGATATTTTACAAGTCATATATTTATTCGTGCAGGTTTGGATGTACTATGTACTGTATGTACTCCCGATTTATTGGTTATATTCGGTTGAGTAGGTTAGTGAAGTGCTATGTTATTGATTATACTTTTAGTTAGTTGGTGATTATTTTGGGACACCTACGTTGGTTAGTAAGTATTTTACCTGACACTGCATCATTTGATCTCCTGTCAGTATATTATCTGTGCACTATTTTTTTCTATCCGTGGAGTATTTTTTTTATACACACTACTACTTGTTGTTTTTCTTTGATCCTTCAGGTTAGCAGATAAAAGATGTGTATCTCTCAGAGGTCCTGGCTACCAGTCCCACTCAAGTTCGAATTTTCGAGTTTGGATTTCTATATGAGTTGTTATTTTACTTTTCGCTGCTTATAGTTTGGGTTTCCTCTTGTATTGAATGTTTATGTCGTTGGTTATGTTTTGGTTAATTTAGTATATTCACATGTGCATGCATACATACACGCACTATCATTATTGCTATTTGTGACTTGGTGTTATTCTATTTCATTGGTGTTTTATGTTGGCTTGAATTGGTTCGATAACATATTTCCTATATTGTCACTAGTGGGTACCGTCCGATTTGATGGACAAGTATACCTTCGGGGTGTGACAAGATGTACTGTACGTACTCCCGATTTATTGGTTATACTTGGTTGAGCAGGTTAGTGAAGTGCTAGGTTATGATTTTACTTTTGGTTAGCTGGTGATTATGTTGGGACACCTACGTTGGTAAGTAAGTATTTTACCTGAGACTGCATCCTTTGATCTCCTATCAGTATACTATCTATGCACTATTTTTTTCTATCCACTGAGTATATTTTTTTATACTCACTACCTGTTATTTTTCTTAGATCCTCCAGGTTAGCAGATAGAGGATGTGTGTCGCTCAGAGGTCCTGGCTGCCAGTCCCGCTCGAGTTCAGATTTTCGAGTTTGGATTTCTATATGAGTTGCTACTTTACTTTCCACTGCTTATAGTTTGGGTTTCCTCTTTGTATCAAATGTTTTTGTCGTTGGTTACGCTTTTGGTTAATTTAATATGTTCACATGTGCATGCATACATACACTCATTATCATTATTGTTATTTGTGACTTGGTGTTATTATATTTCATTAGTGTTTTATGTTGTCTTGAATTGGTTTGATATCATATTTCCTAAATTGACACTAGGGGGTACCATCCAGTTTGGCGGACAAGTATACCCTCAGGGCGTGACAAGACGTGCACCATCCATTTTAGCTCGTTGAAGAAGTCCAGTGATATATTTGCCACTACAACAAAAACTCTCATAGACATCGATTTTCCACCGGTGTCTATTTCATTTTCGACGAATGTCTATGAAGCCGATGTTAAAAGTCTGCCATTTTAGACATCGGGTTAAAACCGGTGTAGTATCACTTAACGACACCGTTTCATCAACGGTGTAAAACCGATGTAATATTGTATGTTAATAACACAAGTTTTGGCAGCGGTAAATGACCGATGTAATATTAGTTAATAACACCGGTTTTGCAGCGGTGGAAAACCGATGTAATATGTATATTTTTTAACAGCACAAATTTGATTTCCGAAACAATGAAAAACTGACAATAATAAAAAAAAATACACAAATATTCACAAATTATATAAATAATATTCTTACAACAGTATCCATAAAATACCCAAACATTCTTTTTACATCAAAAGCTAGCTAATAGATATCAAAATCAAGGTAGAACATTCTTTTAACAACACATCAAGGTAGAACCGCACTTCAAATGTAATCTAGCATGCATTCATCCCACTCGAACCGCACTTCATCAATTTCAACTCTGGAGTACTTGAGATTTGTAAACTGTAAAAACACATAAATAATATATTAGTAAAGATGCAATTTTAAAAGCTGGAAATGATAAAGATGCAATTTTGAAAGATGGAAATGGTAAAGATGCAATTTTGATTTATTTATTTTTTTCCAAATATCTGCTCTAGCTCTAACGAGACCAGTCTAAAGATGTAATTTTGAAAGCTGGAAATCAAGCATTTTGCAAGCTTTTCAGTGATCTGATTTTGGGTTGAGAACTACCAATAAACTAAATTTGGAATGCAAAATATATAAACCAAAGAAAGTCCCTTTCTAATTGATACTTGCAACAAAGATAATCTACAATACTTTATACAAAGTTAATTCATGATCAGGACCCAATAATCCACCATATGTCAAATAACTAAAACAAATGTGTACATGTATCAAATAAAATAGAATACTGAGTTTTTAAAGGCTGCTGTGGAAGATAACGAATATAACATAGAATCTAAAACTTTCATATATGACACTTAGTATATGCTGCTTAGAATATAACATAGATAATTTGCTCCTTCTAATTCAAATGTACAGATTGATAAGAACCGACAACATAATACAACAACTTACTAGGCATGATAATGGTTGAACAAAGAAATATGACTACACAACAAATCCAGTGAAGGAAGCATAGAAGAACAAAGCTACCTCTAATGAAGAGATATACTATTTATTGTACTACCTCTGATGCCATCTTGGTATCCTGAATATCCTGCACTAAGCCCCCTATTTTCTGTGATTTCTGCTACCAACCACAGCAGCAAGGAATGCGGCAAGAAGACAGCTGCCTCCTTAGTTCAGCACCCAAAACAGCAAGTTAGAGCTTCCTTTTGGGTCCATTCAATCCTCTAGTAAGTAGAAACTATTTTCCCTTTGGTTTATGATGGATTTGGAGTGTCTTGACCTAAGATATAATCCTCTTGTAGCCCTCTATATTAAAGGCCAGCATACATGGAAAATTCAGCATGTTCTTCTGAAGTCATAACAGGGTAGGTAAACTTTACTTGTAGTTTTTAACACTATAAGAAAAACCCGCATAGACATCAGTGGAACATGCTGGCCTTTATTACTATCTATCAAAAATAAACTAATTATGTGAAAGAAGACATTACTAGCTGTCTCATTTTGTGCAGTATTACTATCTTTATTTGCAATGCCCATTTCATGTAGAAGTGCATCCAGCTCTGCCATTTCCTTTTTCTTAAGCTCCTTCTTTGACAGTTGCCTTTCAGCAGGTTTCTCAATGGTTGGTTCTTTCCTAACAGCCTCTGATTCATTTTCAAGTTCCTCAACATCATCATCATCACCCATGTCAAGACCATCATCCTCACTTTCACTTTCCTAAACACAGGAAAAAAGAGAGTACTTGTTATAAATAAAATAAACTTAAATATCTGATATAAAGAAACATGTAAGAAAAGAACTGACTCTCACATGTGAGAGTAAAGCAAATAGTAGATAAGCATAATCACTAGCAAGCAACAAAATTAGCTAATAGGAAGAGAAGATTTTTATTTAAACAAATAAACTCAGAAACTCAAAAAAGATTCTACTTATATTGACATAATAAATTTTCAAAAGAACAAAATGAAATAGGAAGAGAAGATTTTTATTTAAACAGATAACCTCATAAACTCAAAAAGATTCTACTTATATTGACATAATAAATTTTCAAAAGAACAAAATAAAAGATTCTTCCTTCATTCTTAAACCTCATAAATCTAAGCAACATGGAGGAGAAAGGTTTCCATCCCGGGCAAGGCAGCCGCAATCTTTCGAAAGAGAGCCTAAAAAGATTGAGGAAGCAATTGGTAACCGCAGTCCTTGAAAAATCAGAAATATTCAGATAAATAAATAAGAAGCAATTGGATTTGATGGAAAAATTGATCCACAAACTTATTCTCAGCCATGAGAATAAAATATTGAAGCTCGAGTTAATAATAGTGTATATGTTAAGTCCATATAAATCCTATTCATTAGCTAACTTCCCTTGCTAGCCTTGTGAGACTAAATTAGCATGCCATTGTTAAGCATTTTGTCAGGAATTGAACATAATTAGGCACGTAAAGATGACATATGTTTGCTTTCAGTGCATCTGTCTAACAAGTATAACATCATTAGTTTAATGATATTTGGGCCAAGTCATTGGTGCACCTAAAGGAGATGTTTGCAGTACAAGTATTTGTCTGTTTCAGCTGTGATCAGGCATATATGCATTGGTAATTTGAAAAGCATAAACATGAAGTGATTTTGAAGCATAATAGGTTCTTGTCATGGTATGATAGCTACCTTTATATTGAAGCCAGCTTTTGTGCTTGTTTTGATAAACATGACACCGAGCTCTTGCGCTTTACCTTCTCCTTCTTCTATGGAGACTTGCCTATTAATAACAATAAAAAGAACAATGCAATGAATCAGTTCCCATCCTCAAGGACAGACTTGGAAAAAGAAGCTGACATGAGATGATAAGAAACATTTATAGTGACTGATGGTATTTTTGATGACTTGTTGGTGACCACTTTGCAGCATTAGTGCTGAATTCAAGCAGAGCTTATTCACTTGAGAGGGCAACACACTTGTAATATATAGGTATAATGGACAACCGACATTCATCCATGTGGGATTAATGAGTAAAACTCATTTCATCCTAAAATGACTAGTCACTCTATGAGGGATACACTTTCAATATAGAAGGTCATAGTGATCTATAAACTCAAGTAATAGAGCATAATTACATGCTACTCAAGCAATTGACCAATTAAATGAATAAGATAAAAATTTGTCAATTGAAAATGAAAAAAAAATCATCAAGTTCTTTTTTAACCATTGGTGGGCTTACATTCTCTATATGAACTTCACCAACTTTCACAATCTCAATCCTCTACATATGCAAGAATTTGTTGTTTTCTTACAAAAAATTCTCAGGTTCATTTTGAACAGGCCCAAAGTATGGAACATGGTGATACATGAAGATATAGATAAAGATCAATGTAACAATGATAACACTTATTCTTTGGTAAGCATGTTACCTAAGAATAGCATAGTTTCGAAGTAAACCAAATTAAATAAGAGATATCTCACCTCTTGTCGACCAAGTCAGTTTTGTTCCCAACAAGGACAATAATAACATCGATCACTTCCCCTCTCTGTTCGAACCTCTTCAATCCATTTTAAAGTATTTAAGAAAGACTGACGATCTACATCAAATACAAAGCAACTAATAAGTTTTCTATATCAAATAGAGGATATAAAACTAAATGTTTACCTACATTTATCATACATTAATATTGAGTGAAACAATCAAAGTTACAAGAAGCAGAAGAAAGTCAAGAGAGAAAAAGGAAAGAAAATTAAAAAAAAAGAAGAAGAAGAAGAAGAAAACACTCAAGGATTGAGCCCTTTGGATAATTATTGTTAAATACAGCACAAGATTTACCAAGGAAGCATACTTGCAACATCATAAGCAATCACTGCAACTGATGAGTCACGAATATAACTTGGGATGAGGCTCCTAAATCCCTCTTGTCCAACAGTGTCCCTAGAGATGATTGAGATTCAGAAAAACTTTAAAAGAGAACATTTTGGATATAGAAGCTACTAGCCAATGTTTCTTTCAAAAGAATAAATATTTAGAGGAATAAAAAAAACATGAACTGTGTTATGTCTAAGAACAAATCGTGCAAGTAGACCGTCCAAACACATTCAAGGAGATTTCCACTTAATATGATTTCTACTGAGAATTGCTTAGTATGGTATTTCTCAGTATTGAGCAGAACATCATGTGCCCAAATGAGTATGATACCTGTGCACAACATGCATGACCTACACAAAGCATGTGATGAGTTGTAACTTCGGTACTATGGTTTTTTTTTTACCCCAATTGCATACTAAAGTTCAAACAACACATTAACGCACGTGCAATGAATCTTGGAGAACAAGAACTTGTAGAGAGGAGTTTTCTTCTCGAGTAGAGTTTTTGGAATCTAGGGAGTGTTTTAGATGACGTTTTGTTTCTATTGTTCCAAGTGTAGACGTCTCTCAGAAGCATACCGTCGAACACCTTCTCCGCGTCGGCGATGCTGCCGCACTTGAAGTAGAGATTGATGAGCGAGTTGGTGGCGGCGACGTCCATGGGTAGATTCTTCTTGAAGACGAAAGCTTGGATCTGCCTTCCCTGGTCCAGCGCGCTGAGATTGGCGGAGAGCGAGAGCGCATTGGAGAGGGTGAACTCGTCAGGGTTGAGGGTGGAGGTCTGGAACCATTTGAAGAGGCGAAGAGCTTCCAGCGGGCGACCGTCGAGGGCGAGGCCGGAGATGATGGCGCTGAGGCAGCGAGGATCGCGGTGGGTGGCGTCGGAGACTGGGCACGCTTTGGCCGATTGAGCTGCTCGGGAAAGGGAAGTGACGGCGGCTCGAGAGGTGGGAACTTACACTGACGGCGGCTCGGGAAAGGGAAGTGCCAGCGTTGGGCTTCGCTTTTCTGGTCTCCTCCGTGACGAGATGTCGAGATCCTCGAAAAAAAGAAGATCGAAAACTTAGAATTTGATGAAGAGGGAGAGAGGAAAGAGGGCAGCGGTGAGATTCCTGTAAACTTATAATTTTGAAATAAAAGGTACGATTTGATCGTCTTGATAAGTGGAACTTAGTATCACCTTTCCCTCTAGTCATCTTCATCTTGCCTCCCTCCGCCGCTAATACTCTGAAACCCTAGAAAACAAGACCAACTCGTCACCTCTCCTTTCTCGTTCCTCTTCTTACCCAAAGGGAGGAGGTGGAGGAGATGCGTCGTGAGTCAATCCTGATCAGGAGAGGAAGAGGCGTCAATCTAAGAAGGGAAAGAGGAAGATGAAGCTGAGAGAGATGGTTGGACTGCTTGCGGCAAGGAGGAAAGTGGTGGTGGCATCGTAACGGTATACGGTGAACGACGCGATATAGGTTTAGGTTTAGAGGGAAGAGTGAAGTATTGCAAATTTTGGCTAAGTATTGTTGGGGAAAACATATTATTTTATTTTATCATAGACACCGGGTTTTAAAAACCGCTGTTAAAATCGGTGTCTATTAATGAAAAAAGGCGCTCATAGACATCGGCTTAAAAAACCGATGTCTATGAGCGAAATCTGGGCTGATAGACACCGGTTTTTGGAAAAATCGGTGTAAAATACTCAAAGACATCGGTTTTTGCTTAAAACTGCTGTTCTTCCACTGATGTCTATGCGGGTTTTCTTGTAGTGTGCTTTGATAGAGAAGGCATCCTTCAACATGTGGAAGAAACTCAATGCCAAGGAAAAAATGAGTCTTGCTGAGGTCCCGAATCGAAAACTCTTGATTAAGAAGATGGAGGAAAGAAGAAATGCCTTCTTGATCACTGTTAGTTATTAATATATCATCCACGTAAATTAGAAAAATTATGGTAAATTTTTCATCACATTTATAGAATAGTGAAGAGTTGGTTTTTGATCCAGAAAAATCCTGAATGTGAAGCCAATTAGATAGACGATGAACCACACACGAGGTGCTTGTCGAAGACCATAAAAAGATTTCTGAAGTTTACAAACATGTGTTGAAAGTTGTTAGTGGATGAAACCTGGTGGTTGCTCCATAAAAATAGTTTCTTCAAGTTGTCCATGAAGGAAAGTATTGGAAATATCTAATTATTTTATCGACCAATTGAAGCTAATAGTTATAGACAGTAACAATTTGACAGTTGTAATTTTGACAATCAAACTGAAAGTATCATTGAAGTCAATACCTGGTTGTTGACTAAAGTCTTTTGCAACAAGGTGAGTTTTGTAGCGTTCAATGGATCCATAGGCTTGATACTTAATTCGGTAAACTCATTTAGAGCCCAATATATTCATAGACAGAGTATGAGGAACTAAGGTCCATATTTCATTACGGAGAAGAGCATCAAATCTATAGCCATCGTAGCAGGTCAATTTAGGTCTTTGACTGTCTGTGTAAAGCTAGTTGGTTCAACAAAACTTGAAGAAGCAATTAGAGCATGTTAAAGAGGATAATGGGTGGAAACTAGTGGACATCGAGCATAAATATCGCTTAAAGGAAGCATACGTCGAGGAGTATCAACATCAGAACTATTTGAACATGAGTGGTTAGATTGATGGAAATCAGGACTAGAGAGCGGAACATTACTAGATGTTGAGTCTGCAAGATTTGGTGGGGATGGAGCAGAGCCCAAAATTTCATCTTCCCTTGTACTTTGAGTATGTCTTGTTAGAGCAACCTGTGATAGTTCTGGTATACTATGAGGGGTAATTAGAAAGTGTCTTGATTATCGAAGAGAATGTCTGAGGGAACAACTGCAAATGGAAAGAGAGACTCATCAAAAGTAACATATCGAGGAATATATATTTGCCCAGTTGATATATGTAGGCAATGATACCCATGATACAAATTACTATAACCAAGGAAAACACATTGTTGAGACTGAAGGTCTAACTTATGTTTAGAGTAAGGTCGCAACCAAGGATAACATGCGCAACCAAAGATACGAAAAAATGAATAATCTAGAGAGCAATTATAAAGTCTTTCTAAGGGACTTTTGTTTTGAAGTAGTGGAGTGAGAAAATGATTGATAAGGTATACTGAGGTTTGGACAACGTCATTGCAAAATTTAAGCAGAACTGAGGCATGATTAAGAAGAGCTAAGCTAGTTTCAATTATATAACAATGTTTCCTCTCAATGGATCCATTTTGTTCAGAAGTGTGGAGACAAGAGACTCAATGAAGGATGCTTGAGGAGGTAAGATGATGATAAAGGGCTTAATACTCTCCTCCCCAATCATAATGAAGAGAGAGTATTTTACGATCAAAATAATGCTCAACATGTTTTTGAAAATGAGAAAAAAATATCGAAGAGGTCAAATTTCCTTTTTATAGGAAAAATTCAAGCAAACTTGTTAAAATTGTCAATAAAAATAACATAATAAAGAAAACATTTATTAGAGAGAATAGGAGCAGGACTCCACATATCAGAGTGAATAATTTCTAGAGGAAAACTAGAGGTGCGAGTAGAAGACACAAAAAGTAATTTATGAGATTTTGCTTTCATGCAAACTTCACATAAGTGAGATGAGGAGGCTAAAGAAATTGGTAAACCATACTAATTGATGATGTTCTAAACTAGATGTAGAGATGGATGACCAAGACATGCGTGTTAAGAGAATTTGTCTGTGCGTTCTCTAACAAAAGCATTAGTATAGGTGTGTTGAAGATGATAGAGACCATCTATAATGTTTCCTCGAAGTAGAGTAATTCCTGTTGTGGGATCCTTCACAAGACAATGATGAGAATGAAATTCAAAAAATACATTATTATTAAGAGCAAATTGACGCACAGAAAGTAATTTTTGATGATAGTAGGAACATGAAGAGTGTTGTGCATACGAAAAATTTGACCACATGTGTGAAAAGATATGTTTCCAAGGAGAGTAATTTGCAAACCTGAGTCATTACCAATTTGTACCATGTCGGGTTCATGATAAGGCGAAACCTCTGTGAGAATATCATATTCTGGTATAACATGATGAAATTATATTAGGAGAGATATAAAGTGAGAATGCTTCAATGAGATAACTAAGTTGTAAATTGCCAAGAAGGTGGTGATCGGTTTGAAAATGTCGATTCTCCTTATGAAATAGTTATTTGTCCTAATGTTGCAGGACCACCAGTAAAATTTGAGTCAAATCTTTTAGATTATTGAATACTAATATGTCCAACTCTGAAAAAAATTTGACATTTTTTTCAATTATAAGACTAATCAAATCTTCTAAAATAATAAAGACCAGTGTGACCTAAGAAGTGATAAATTTGATATCGGTCTGAACTTTACTTGCGGCTACCTTGATGTCGTTGAGTATCTGACATCGAAAATAAATAACTCGTCCCTTAATAGTAATAGACCTTGTTAGAAGAATTTTCGACGGCTGGCATTAGTAACTCCTATGTTGCTCTTGGTCGGTAGCAACACAAGATCCGGTAATGATGGGGCAGAAAAGATGGCGGGCGGTAGGGGCACCGGTGGCAGAGACTATGGCAGGAGAAGCCGGCGCCAGCAATTGCACAGGCGGTAGAGAAAAGGAGAAGCTCAAAATATAATTCACTATTCCTCTTCATGCAAACGGCGAAAGAGAGAAGAATAAAAAGGGCGAGAAACGAAAAAATGTTTTAGAAGAGAATAGGGAAAGAAACGTGGCAGACGGTTATAGAAACGAGAAAGAGAGTGTTAAAAAAAATTCACAGCTACATCAAAGCTAGGATGATAGAAATAATGAAAATAGAAAATAATTATTTTTAGATAAAGTTAAATTAATTATTTATATAAATTGTTTAATTAATAATGAAAATATTAAATATGACATATAATAATAATAATAATAATAATCATCGTAGTAGTGAATATAAAAAATCTGGAAATATTATCTATAATAAATCTGGAAATATTATCTTTTACTGTTAATCTTTGATTATGATGGCAAATATAATAAATATCGATTGATTGAAAATAATTCAAGATTATTTCCATAATTACTCTCTTTGTTGTCATTATTGATCGAGCTCGAGTTGGTTGTTGTACCTAGTTGGAAAGTGATCGTGATGTCGAGGCCTACATTTGGCATAGTGTCAGTGTTGGACCTGAGATTTTGATGGCCCGAGTCGAGTTTAAAAAAAAATGGTCCCCTCTTATAATATCTTATTACTATTTTAATTTAAAAATTCATCCACACTTTAAAATATGAAAGCCAAAAGTCTCACCTCATTTCACTACCAAAATCAACAAACTCATAATCCAAATCTCTAAAAGGATAAATAATATCAATGTCATATGCTACAAATTATGTAACAATATGAAGTAAAGACTATAAATTACTATGTGCATCTTTTGCCTCGAACTGTAGACATTTTGAAGTAAGTTCCACTAGCTTTGTAGCATCCTCATTAGCATATTGCTCATCCAGGGATGAATCCATTATCATCAACATGCTCTTTCCTCTTATCAAATCTAGTGCCTGACAAAAGACAATAAAAATTTAGTTTAATCATAATCAAATAGTATTAGACTAGAAAAAATAAATTATCAGACAATCAAATATATCAAGAAAACAATTTGAGATTTATTTATAAACATAAGTATTAAGAAATACAAAAAAAATTGAACTAATTGCAATGTGCAGAAAGAGCTACTGAGCTACAAAAATAAAATAGACCACTGTCAATAAAAAAAAATAGGTAAGACAATAGTAAACATATAAATATAAATATCAGAATGTAAAATGAAATGCACCAATAAAGATTCAATGGTAAGATAGATTTAAGCCTAAAAGAATAATGCAAAATAGTATTTACAATGATCTATTAGAAACGTATCTAATTAGAAGTAAAGAATTTCAAATGCAACAAGCTAAAAAATTTAATGGCGTAAACTAATCGAATCGAATTGGATGGAGTTAATAGGAATTAAGCATGAGTAGAAGCATAGCAGAAGAGAACAAGAATAATTGGCCTTGCTTAATTGCTCTTGTCTCCCTCTCACCTTTTCCCTTTGATTTTGTAACTGCACAAAACATTAAACACAACGCTTCAAAAGCAAGAGAACTAATGCCGCAAGCAAGAGCAACAAGACAGCAAAGTTGATCGAAAACAAAAACTAGACAAATCGAAGAGAATTACATAAACTTACCAAAATAGAAGATGAATTGAAGAGGCTGCTATCGTTGGCCGTGTAGGAGATGAGCACCCTTGAAAAGTAGGAGCTTAGTACTGACGACGAGGGAGGGCTGAAAGTGGAAAATGATCCCTACCGGCCCACGCACGAGGTGACAGCGCGGAAGAAGTGGAAGGGGAGAAGGAGGTTGGCAGAGGAGAAGACTGAAGGGGGGAAGGGAAGGGTGGGCTTGAGGATGACGAAAAAGGTGAAGCCGACGAAGGGCACGATAGAGCCCTCGAGGACAGTGTCCGATTCGACAAAAAGTATCTCGGCGAGTCGACGTCGGGTTTCTCACGACAAAATTAGGGTGGAACCATAATTTTGAGCCCCTTTTAAAAATGGGCCTGAGGCGAGCGCCTCCTGGGCCTTACCTCAAGTCCGGGCCTGCACAGTGTGTACAAATTCGTCCCACTTTAGATGGTACTTAGAGGTTGTCGTGCAGGGCGACTTAAGGCATAGGCCATTAAGGCCTATGCCTATGGCCATTATTAAATTGGGGCCTACAAATTTTACACACACACATATACATATATATATATATATACCTAGATAAATTAAATATATATATATATATATATATATATATATATATACCTAGATAAATTAAATATGAATATTAATTTAAAAACATATGAGTCTGGATATTAAATATTTAAAATTATGGCTAAAATAAATTTTAGTCGAGATTTATTTTCACCACTAATTTTAATTTTTTATTAGCTAAACTAGATTTGGTCAAAAATTTTAAATTTTTTATAGATTAAATCTAGATTTTTTTTATTTTTTTTACTTGAATTAGATTTAATTGATACTTTTAATTTTTTACTATTAAAATTAGAGTTGTTTGGTAATTTTTTTTATTAAAATTTAATTAGTAATTTTAAATTTTTTACTATAAAAATTTAATTTATTAATCAAAATTAAATTTTGTTAATAAAGTAAAAATATTTATTGGTTATACTTAATTAATATTTTTTTTATAAAAATACTTTTAAAAGTCAAAAGCATATTTAATATTGTAGTATTATTTCTTTCTTAAATTTTATTTTTCTTTCACTATTTTTTTAATAATTCACCATAAATTTTATTAATAATTTATCAAAGTTAAAATTGATAAAAAAGATAGTTTAGTTCACGAAGCTATTTCCTATAGGTCACACAATAATTTTACCATTGTGTATAGACTTTTCTTTCTCGAAGTTAAAAATGATTGATAATTTTTTTAAAAAAGATTATAATTAAAATGTATATTAAAAAAATTACAATAATTTTTTTTCTTGATTCTGAATTAGTTAATATAAAACATTTTTTTTTAAATTTTGCTAATAACAAAAAAGTGAGGTTTGACATAAGATAAAGTTATTGCTATGTGACTTAATTAGTCACTGCTTCTAATTGTATAAATAATCAGTGGTAATATATGAAACTGCTCCTTTAAATTTTACTAATAAAATTAAATGTCGCCCCTGGGATATGGTTGAGTTGGCTAATACGGGGTAGATATTTTTACAATGGACAAAGTGTCGAATCTCGGCAAAACCAAGAAAAATGCTCTTCTCGCAGTGGCCAACTACAACTTGGTCGTAGGGTCGGTCGTGTTGACTGCTAAGATGACAAATTCCATCTTTTATTATAAGTAACAAAATTAACTATTTCTAATAATATTTATTTAAAAATATTAAATTCTTATTTTACCCTAGGGCCTCAAGATTTATTTAAAAAAATATTAAATTCTTTTTTTCGCCTAGGGCTTCCAAAATGGTTGAGACGACCCTGTTGTCGTGGGTCATTTGTTTCCTAAGATCCAATAGCAAATCGTGTCATCACCAAACACTGGTGGTCACGATGAACTGAATTCATACCCGATTACTATCATGAGTGGATCTGTTAAACATATGCATGACAAAGAGGAAAAATCAATCGAGAACGAAGGTGAACAGAGATCACTTTTCTTGCACACACATTGCTCGACCATGGCCTCACCTTTTTTAGGAGCTCTGACCTTTGGCAAGGTTAAATGACCAGTACTGTCATTACTCGTCAAAACATCAGTCGTAGTTGATAGTTTCACCCGGAAGGTTGTGGATACGTTATTAACATAAATTAATGGATCTGTTATGCACTTAAGTAAGTCGTACCTATATATGAGTCAACTTGATTTAGTATAATTAAGCGTTGAATTTACACCTATGTGAATCCACATGTGTGAAAATCTCTCTCCTTATAGTTCACAATTACAATACGTGTGATACAATATAACCAACTAACTTGTCTTGAAATTTTTAATATAAATTGAAATCATATTCATAATGAAATCTAGCTTCTTCTTCCTTTTCCTCTAGTTTCTATTCACATTATCTAACATGTGGCATATTTTTGACTGAGTCAACATGGGCTAAGTTATCTAAGATCGGAGTTAGACTCCAATCAGGTCGGATTGGGTCAAGATGACATCGGAGTTAATACTTCCATATTCGTTCTGTTTTTTCATCGTTATTTTGTCCACTAACTACTTACTGTTAATTAATGCATACATAAATATTGATATCCGGAATGGGAGTGATCGACCAATCAGCATTTATGCTCTATTTATAATTTTAGAATTGAGAAAAAAAATCACACGGAAAGTTTTAACTATTTATTTAGTAAGGAACAATTGTTTTTATTTGTTATCAAATTAAATAACGATTGGAGCTATTTATAAATTAATCTATGGAGTTTTTTTTATCCATTCAAATTAAAACCCTTTCTCCTTCACTTCATCTCTACATATTAGCCAAGAGTGATCCATGCACAGTGCCACTACACGGCTGACCCATGCAACCGTCATGGTTCGTGAGTGACATTACACAGACAGTGACGGATCCGGACAAAAAAAAAATACTTGAAGAGAACTGAAATTGTCTTCTTTCTCGTTGCCCCTCGGACTATAGTATACTGATGAAATTTTCTAGGAGCAAGGGGATGCTCAAACACACTCCCGCTCTCCCCTAGATCCGCCACTGTACACAATCGCACCTCACGCAAGGTGGCATTGCACAGCTGTGCCTCACACAGGATGGCACCGCACAACCGTGCCTCACGCAATGTAGAACAAAGCAATTGCGCCTCGAGCAAGCTAGGCTGCATCGTGCAATCGTGTAAGGTGGCACCACCGACTCGCGACTTCAATACTAAATATAATTTTAATTCATTTATAATTCTATTTATAAATCCAATTCATTATAATACATTTATCTCGAAGATTATTCTTCTAAAAAATAGTTTTAAAATAATTAATTTCTCGATAAAAAAACTAACATACAATTAACACTAATGTAAATAAATATTCGCATTATTCAAATAAAGTTAAGCATTAATCAAATCATAATTTATAAAAAAAAATAAATCGTATAAATGATATAATCTTTACACCATTTATCTAGGAGATCATTCTTTCAAAGATACTTTTACTTCAAAAAAAAAAAACAAAAGTCATCAAATTTGCCACGAGCAAAAATATGAAATGTCCCTACTTAGTAAAAACAAATATACAACAAGTCTCACATTCCCACCTCATTTCGAGCTGATCCAGTGCCACCATGGCTCAGCGGATCGCCGATGGAGTGCTGCTCCTCGCTCTAGCTTCGCTTCCCGTGCTCTCTGCGGCAGCTCGCGCCTTCTTCGTGTTCGGCAACTCCCTCATCAACAACGGCAACAACAACTTCCTCGCCACCACCGCATGCGCGCACCAGCCACCCTACGACATCCACACTGTAGATAGTTCAGTTTTGGTTTGAAATTTATTTCTATTGATATGTTGAATTGAGTTGGGTTCTGATCCAAAGAGCAATTGCATAGAACTGTACTATGTAGGTAGATTTTTACATATTAATTGTCACATTGATTCACATATCAAATTAACCAATATTAACTGTATAAATTTTTTTCTAGTGGGATGATGGCCTCCGCGAGTACTTCCCAATTTAATGACCGATGGAAAACTTCCGTAGAATCAAACCAGACACCTCCAAAATTAAGTTGTTGGTCGATAAAAAACTTCCATAGGGTCGGCTGACCACCTCTAAGTGAATGAAGGGCAGATGGTCCATCCGTGTTTTCCGCATTTATTCGTTTGTCGGTGGAAAACTTCCATAGGGTCGGTTGGCAACCTCCAGGTGAATGAAGGATAGAAATATTTAGACACCTGAGCTAAAAAAATGAAGGAATATAAGAGAGAGAAATGGAAGGGGACATTGATGTCAAAAATCCGTAATTGCACAATTGCCATCAAATAATAAAATATTGATTTCATAAGAATTTAGGATCTATAAATTGAGTACTAGTCAAAGCAAGAAGAAGATTATCTAGACAAATAAAAATCGCGAGAATAGTGAGAGAAAAAATGAATTAAGAAAGCAAAGAGAAGCCTTAGGTGAACATCAATTTTGAAAAATAATTCTAGGATTTTAATTTCTCCATGACAATTGTTGTCATCCTAAATGTGATTATTCACTCTCTTACCTCATATTGATACGAATAAAGATGCTCTATATTGAGATAATCGACATAGAATTTTGGAATTATACAAGTGTGTTTACTCAAACACGACGTCTACTTTTAAGGTAGACTTACTAAAGTGATCACTTTCTGAAGGAGGCTCCTGCCATAATGCTCTATAGTCCTCTAGGTACCATCCCCTACTTGGTGGCATTAAATTTGGATAAACCCATTAAGCTCTGTGATAGTCAATGGTACATAATGACAATAACGGAAATAATTTCTAATTTATTTCAATCAATTGAGATTTATTATATTTGACACACAATCAAGATCGACATGAATCAAATAGTAAAAATAATATTTCCAAGTTTATTATATTACTATGTTTATAATTATTATGATTATATGTCTTATTTAATCTTTCCATTATTGTTTTGGATAATTTGAATAAATAAGTCTATTGACTTTAGTAATAAGATTATCAAAAAGCTTTATATTATTTCTTTTCTCTACCTATTGATTTCTACATGATATCATAGCCATGATCTTTCCTTTTCCTTATCTTCCCTAAAAATTTAGCTTCTTCCTTCTTTAATTCCTTTTCAGCACCTCAATTTCAACACCAGATTTCTACAACATTAGTCAGCAATAACATGAACATCTTGGAGCACAACAGGCGCAACTTGGAGCAATCCAAAGATCAGCTGCTCCATCAACATCTTGCAGTCTCATCGCCGACGTCCTTTCTTGCTAGTTTTGTGTGGCAACCTCGGGAACTTCGACAACTACAGAAACAATTTTTTTTCTTCTATTAGTTCAGTTTTCGATTCTCTACATTGAAAAAAATGGATTTTGGTTGGTGTATCTGTTCGCTTTCATATTTTGCTTTTAAGATTTCTATTTGGTTGAATTAAAAAAAAACCGAGAGAGAAAAAACTGAGAGAAAAAAAACTGTGAAAAAAAAGTGTGAAAAAAAATAAGAAAAAAATAGAGAGAAAAAAAATGTCTTCTCTCGAGTCTATTGAAATCTCTTCACCATCACAAAATACCACTTTTTCAATTCCTATGGTTCCTTCTTTCTCCGTTAAACTTGATTATGATAATTATTAATTGTGGACATTATAATTTCTTCCTTTACTTTGTGTTCATGATTTACTTGGTCATGTTGATAGTAGTTTATCCCCACCTCAAAAAGATGATTCATCCTATACTATTTGGTTTAAAAAGAATCAATTAGTCTTGACTTGGTTAATTTCATCAATTACTGAGTCTATACTTCCTATGCTCGTTGGGCTCAACACTTCGCGCTAGGTTTGGGAAGCTCTTGATCATTCTTTTGCATCTCACTCTCAAGCACGAGTTCTCCAACTTCGTCTACAATTATAGTCTGTACAACGAGGAGATGCCTCCATCAATGATTGTATGCAATCAGTTAAGACCATTGCCAATAACCTAGCTGCAATTGGACATCCAGTCTCTGATCCAGAACTATTAATGCATGCTCTTGCAAGTTTAGGTCCTCAATATGATAGCTTTGTTCCCAGTGTGACGACTCGCATGGATCAAGTGTCACTTGAAACGCTTCATGGTATTCTATCCTCTCATGAAAGGCGTCTTCAAATACAATCTCAAAGGATGTTAGATTCTCTATCTTTATCGGCACACATGATTAGTAAGGCTCCACAACCTGATCAACATAATCAGTCTCCTCCCCAATATGGTCACTAAAATCAGTTTGGAGGTTTCAGAGGTCGGGGTCGAGGTCGAGGTAGAGGTCGAGGTCGAGGTCGAGGACGCTATCAGATTTGCTTCAATTATGGTCATTATGCTCAAAATTGTTATAAAATATATGATTCAAATTTTTGAGGAGGAACTGTATCATCAAGTCGACACTCTCCCTCATCTTGCAATCTAGTACTCAATCATCTAATTCTGGAGCATTTTCACTCTCCATCCCTCCTAATGCAACGTCATCAATTCCTGAAACCCCAGGATGGCATCCGAATTCTGGAGCAACTCATCATGTTATATCGCAATACAAAATTCTCACAAAAGCTTCACCTTATCATAGACCTAACATGATACAAATAGGCAATGACTCAGGTTTGTAAATTGCTCACATTGGAAATACATCCTTTCATTCACATGGTCGTACTTTTCGCATGCGCAATACTCTTCATGTTTCTTCTATTACTAAAACTTTGCTTTCTGTCTGTCAGTTTGCTCTTGATAATAATGTATTCTTTGAATTTCATCCTCATCATTATCTTGTGAAGGATCCCATAACAGGAAATATTTTACTTCGAGGAAATATTAAAGACAATCTTTATCATTTTCAATCCACCTATACTAATGCGTTTGTTGGAGAACGCATTGATAAATTCTATTGGCACACACATCTTGGCTATCCGTCTCTACGTATTGTTCAGAATATCATTAACCAGTATGGTTTACCAATTTCTTTAGCCTCCTCTTCTCATTTATGTGAAGCTTGCATGAAAGCAAAATCTCATAAATTACCTTTTGTGTCTTCTTCTCGCACTTCTAGTTTTCCATTAGAAATTATTCACTCTGATGTGTGGGGTCCTGCTCCTATTCTATCTAATCAAGGTTTTCTTTATTATGTTAACAATTTCAACAAGTTTATTTGGATTTTTCCTATGAAAAGAAAGTCTAATCTCTTTGATATTTTTTGTCGCTTTCAAAAATAAGTTGAGTGCTATTTTGATCGCAAAATCCTCTGCCTTCATTCTGATTGGGGTGGAGAGTATCAAGCATTTCATTGTCATTTACTTCCTCTGGCATCATCCATCGAGTCTCTTGTCCCCACACTCCTTAACAAAATGGATCCACCAAGAGAAAACATCATTATGTGGTTAATCTCTAATTGATTTCAATCAATTGGGATTTATTATATTTGGCACACAATCAAGATCAACATGAATAAACTAGTAAAAATAATATTTCCAAGTCTATTATATTACTATGTTTATAATTATTATTATTGTATGCCTTATTTAATAATTTCATTATTGTTTTGGACAATTTGTATAAATAAGTCTATTGGCTTTAGTAATAAGATTATCAAAAAGCTTTATATTATTTCTTTCCTCTACCTATTGATTTCTACAATGCACTCGTGAGGTTTTGAATTATTTTTGTGAACAATCCCTCAAATTAGGGTCTTTATGGATAGGAGGCCTGGGTTCGCCTTTCGGTTCTTTCCTGTGTTCCATGGGATATGAAGATGCACGTTCATATCATAATCATGGATGGCCAATAAGGTCGGAACATGGATCAACACATCATTTGATAAAAAAAAAAGATGAATAAATATAAAACAACTGTCAACTAGTCAATCAACCTACTCCCTCATCCTAGAATTTAGAGTACTACTCCATAGTATGAAGTTACAATGCAAAGATAAGGAAGAAGACATTCTACAACTCAAAATCAAGAAGAAAATGAACAATGAATGCTTAGTCGTGTGTCGATCGTCATGTTCAGATGAACTCCAAGCTTGATGGTGGACAGAATATTCGATGGCTCCTTGGAAACGACTCTCTTAGGGTGCATTGTCATGAAGAAACCACTCTTGGTCCCTCAATATGAGACTCATAGGTCCTTTTATAGACTCCAAAGTATTTCAAATTCATTGCGGCTTTCCAAATTGTTGGGGCGTGGTGGAAGAACATGGTTGTGCTAGTTCACACGACAAGGCGTGTCAACGGCCTACCAAAAGAGCTTTCGGAAGGAGAGGGCACAACCAACCCATGTTAGAGGTTGTGGTCTTCGTAGCTGCTCCATTTCACGTCTAACTTCGGCTAAAGAATACACTCGTGTTATAGGACATAGCCAGAACATGTTCCTTGTTGTGGATTCTCGTTTCAATGTTTTTTTAAAAAAAACTCCAATTAAGCTCCAAATTCACATCTTGTCAATCAAAACGCATAAAGAGCATATCTTCGAACAGAAAGAAAGAAAGAAAACAATGCAAAAGTAATAAATGCATGTAGAATATGCTCATGTTAAACAAAATGCATGTAAAATAATATCAAAAATTATGCATAAAACACACATATCATATATTGGGAAGGAAAAAATCACTCGTTCATCTTATCTTCTATTGGTTAAGAGTAAATCCCCCACCAAATCCACCACAAACTAACAAAGAAGCATAGGACATGACCAAACAAAAGTGAGAGAAATTGAATAGGGTAAGGGGAGAGAACGTCTTTCCATAATTTCTTTTAGTTGCCATCAGATATTTAACTTATACCGATTAATCATGACCCTTTCATAATACTTATTATATTCAATTAGGAAAATCAATACACTCATCTATGTGGGTCATTCATCTTATCTTGTATTAGTTAAGTTAGAGGCTAAATCCGTCGTACAAACCAATGAAGAAATCATAGATTATGAATAAACAACAGAGGTTCAGCTAACTTTGATCTATATATTTTTTAGACACTATTAGGAAAATAACTATGCAATTCATAATTCATGCAAATGAAAATCAACTTCGAACTTAATTAAGAAAATAGAAAATAAACAAATTGGGACAAATTATAAAATGGGCGTTAACATTAAGAGATGAGCCCATTTATTCTACTTAATTGTAACTGTAGTTCAGCATAAGGCCCATTTAATTCACATTCAAAAATTTCAAACGCTTCAAGTAATTTTGATTCGTTCGGTGGAGACAGGGCGAGTTTGGCTAGGGTTCGAGGGAACTCATTGGCGGCGGCACCTAGACAGGATCCTCTGGTCCTGTCTGCCCTGGAAAAAGTCTTCATTTCCATAGTATATACTTCCGATCCTTACAATTGGATGTAAGTGAGAAAACTGGATTTGGTCCCGTAGATTAGGAATACATTTGATATCATATTACTGAATTCTTCAATCTCATGAATTGCCTAGTATTCTCAAACTCAAATCTTATGTACACTACTAGAAATAGCATTCACATTCCATAGTGTTTGATGGTTTTACATATAGTTGATAGAATTTGTAGTTTTTTCTGTGATGAATTTGCCAATGGAGAACTCAAGAGTAATCAAATATTCAGAGGAGATGGTGCCCATTATTTATTCTTCCTTTCTCATTTCTCTTGCTTCCATTTGAATTGTGATTTGCATTGAGAATCTATTTTGTGCATTATCCTAATCAATGGCGATAGAAGCAAAAAATAAAATAAAATAAAATAAATTTAAATTTAGTTTTTGACAATGCAGAAAATAGAGGAAACGTATCGAGCAAGGGTTTAAAATCTCTTGCTACCAGACTCAGTCCCAGCCAGCTGCACAGTATCAGTCACCTTCCTCTCAGTCTTCTCTGGCACATTGTCCAACAGCGCCTCAGTGGCAGGCTTCTGCCCAGCCACCTCCTCCTCCGCCAGAGACTGGTCGTGTTCATGCGATTACCAGAGAGGATGCTCAGCGGGCCGACGGATCCGTTTTCCGCGGTACGATTTCCATTTATGCATTTTCCGCTGATATTTTGATTGATACTGGTAGTTCGCACTCTTTTATATCCCGTACCTTTATGCGGGAGATAGGTAGATTACCTACTATTAGATTGCAGCGGTTGACCGTCTCCCTACCGTCCGGTGATACTTTAGACGTCACCCAAGAGGTCAGAGGTTGCCCGTTAGACTTTGGCAACATGACACTTACGGTAGATCTTCTAGTATTGGAGATGATCGAGTTTGATATCATTCTTGGCATGGATTGGCTGTCAGTATATCATGCTACCGTTGATTGCCAGACGAGGGTGGTCACCTTCCGGCCTCCGAACCAACCCTCGTGGAGTTTCACTGGCATCAGAGATGACGGCATCTCGATTATTTCGGCGATTCAGGCGCAGAAGCTGCTGTCTCACGGCTGTCATGGTTTTCTATTATCTCTGATTAGTACTGAAGACAGCAGCAGTTCGCAGCTCTCCGACATTTCTGTAGTCCTAGAGTATCCAGATGTATTCCCTGAGGAGCTTCCTGGTTTTCCTCCCAGAAGGCCAGTGGAGTTCACTATTGAGCTGATTCCGGGAACCTCACCGACATCGAAAGCTCCGTATCGTATGGCACCGAAAGAGTTGAACGAGCTGAAGGTTCAACTCCAGGAGCTTTTGGATAGGGGATTTATACGCCCTAGTGTTTCACCATGGGGTTCTCCAGTATTATTTGTCAAGAAGAAAGACGGTACCATGAGGTTATGTATTGACTACAGGCAGCTGAATTCAGTGACCGTCAGAAATAAATATCCATTACCACGGATTGAGGATTTGTTTGATCAGCTTAGAGGTACTTCAGTGTATTCTAAGATTGATCTGCGATCCGGATATCATCAGCTGAGAGTCAGAGACTCAGATATTCAGAAGACAGCGTGCCCTACCAGATACGGTCATTATGAGTTTTTGGTAATGTCATTTGGGCTTACCAATGCTCCAGCGGTGTTTATGGACTTGTTGAACCGCATCTTTCTGGAGTATCTGGATCAGTTTGTTATCGTTTTCATTGATGACATATTGGTCTACTCGCGTTCCGATGAGGAGCACGCACATCATCTTCGTAAGGTTATGAAGATTCTTCGACGGCATCAGCTGTACGCGTAGTTCAGCAAGTGTGCATTCTGGCTATCTTCAGTCGGTTTTCTGGGACACGTGGTCTCTAGCAGAGGTATTTCAGTTGATCCTCAGAAGATCGAGGCTGTCACCGGTTAGGAGCAGCCGAAGTCAGTTCAGGAGATCCGCAGTTTTCTGAGATTGGCTGGATATTACCGACGTTTTATCGAGGGTTTCTCGCGTATTGCTATGCCATTGACACGTCTTACCAGGAAAGGCGTGAAGTTCATGTGGACAGAGGATTGCGAGACCAGCTTTCAGGAGCTGAAGCGGAGATTAGTGTCGGCTCCAGTTTTGGTTTTACCTTCTGGAGAGGACGGATTTGTACTCTATACCGACGCTTCTCTACAGGGTTTGGGTGCTGTTCTTATGCAGCACGGCAGAGTAGTCTCTTATGCTTCTCGTCAGCTGAAGGAGCATGAGAAGAACTACCCAGTTCATGACCTGGAGTTAGCCGCCATCATTTATGCATTGAAGATTTGGCGTCATCACCTGTACGGCATTACATTTGAGATTCTCACGGATCATAAGAGTCTCAAATACATTTTCACTCAGAAGGAGCTTAATCTCCGACAGAGGAGATGGATGGAGTTCCTGAAGGATTACGATTGTACCATTAGCTACCACCCGGGTAAAGCTAATGTGGTTGCCGATGCACTCAGCAGGAAGTCCAGAGGGACTTTGGCTTGCCACCGAGTTTCAGTTACGGACTTGATTCAGGGTTTCTCTGAGTTAGACATTGAGGAGCAGGGACCGACAGAGCAGGGTATTCTTGTTACCATGGTTGCTCAGTCGTCGATCAGGACGAGGATCAGAGAGGCCCAGGCTGGTGATCAGCATTTGCAGTTCATTAGCAGTCAGATAGCTTCTGGGCAGCAGACCGAGTTTACGCGAGACGAGGAGGGTATTATATACTTCCGAGGCAGATTATGCATACCTCAATCTCATCCGGTCTTACAGGAGCTACTTCAGGAGGCTCATCGCTCTCGATTTGCGATCCATCCAGGCGGGACCCGTATGTATCGAGACTTGAGGCGTTCCTACTAGTGGAACGGCATGAAGAAAGACATCGCGGATTTTGTAGCTAGATGTCTTGTTTGTCAGTAGGTGAAGGCTGAACACCAGAGACCTGCAGGATTACTTCAGCGGATTCCTATTCCTGAGTGGAAGTGGGATCACATTACCATGGACTTTGTGGTGGGTTTGCCGAGGACACGACGAGGCCATGACGCGATTTGGGTAATCGTTGATCGATTAACCAAATCCGCGCACTTTTTAGCGATTCGGAGGACTGATCCCCTGGATCGATTGGCAGATCTATCATTGCCGGGAGATCCACGGTTCACGTCTCGTTTCTGGCAGAGTCTGCAGCAGGCCTTGGGCACACAGCTCCGTTTCAGTACAGCCTTCCATCCACAGACAGATGGACAGTCAGAGCGGACCATTCAGACTTTAGAGGACCTGCTGAGGTCATGTGTTATGGATTTCGGAGGCAGTTGGGAGGACCATCTGCCGTTGGTAGAGTTTGCCTACAACAACAGCTTCCATTCGGCTATCCAGATGGCACCGTTTGAGGCGTTGTATGGTAGACCTTGTCAGACACCCGTCCTTTGGGATGAGGTTGGAGAGGCCCAGTTGTTGGGACCTCATAGAGTTCAGCAGGATGCAGAGTTGGTCCATACTATCATACGGAGGATGTCAGAGGCGCAGGACCGCCAGAAAAGTTATGCTGATCGGAGACGCAGACCACTAGAGTTTTCTGTTGGTGACCATGTTTTTCTGCGAGTTTCACCCACGAAAGGGGTGAAGAGATTTGGCCTCAGAGGTAAGCTGGCTCCGCGGTACATTGGCCCTTTCGAGATCTTGGAGAGGATCGGAGCGGTAGCTTCTACCACCGTCCCTGTCAGGCGTGCACGATGTATTTCATGTATCCATGCTGAGGAGATATGTACCCGATCCGACGCATGTGCTGGCAGATATTCCAGTTCCAGTTCAGCCTGACAATACATATGAGGAGGTTCCGGTACGGATTCTCGACCGGAAAGAGCGTCAGTTGCGGAACAAGACTATCCGGCTAGTTAAAGTCGGATGACAGCATCATTCGGACGAGGAGGCTACTTGGGAGCTCGAGGATACTATCCGAGCTCGATATCCCCATCTTTTCACTTGAGGTATGTGAATTGTTTACCGTTCAGCATTTATACTTTATATCTGTTGTTAGTACATGCTGATGGTAGATAACGAAAATTTGGGGACCAAATTTTTATTAGTGGGGGAGAATGTAAAATATCGGAAATAGGCGAATATTTATAAGGGAATTTTTCAGAATTTTTGAAAAATTTTCGGGAATTTTTCGGAGCTCGTACGGATAAGTTCACGGGGATAAAAAAACGGGGTCCGGGAAAGCCTATTTGGGCTACCCCGATTTAAGTGAGGAAATGCTGATTTTCATTTTTACTTTCTTTTCTTTTTCTATTTGTTTTTTTTTTCCTTTCCTCCATTCTTTTTCCCCCGCGTGCCGCGCCCGAACTGCACAAGGCAGTTCCTTCTCCCGATCACTTTCTCCTCTCTTCTTCTCCACACCGTCCCTGTGCCCTAGTCTTCTCTTCATCGCGCCGCCGCACTCCTCTTCTCCGAGCCAGTCCATCTTCGCCAGCCAACGAGAGCCAAGGGAAGCCGGTTGCTTCTTCTCCGACGCGACATCGCTTCTGCCCTAGCCACCTCGCGCCGCCACCACTGCCGACGCCGACCCTCTTTCACTTTGCCCTAGCCGTCGGCGACGCACGGAGCAACGCCGCACCCCTCGGTGCCCTAGTCGACGCCTTCTTCCCTTCACTGATGCGGATCCAGCCGAGCCCTAGTGCCAGCTGCCACCACTGTGTCTTGTCGACGCCGCCATCCTTGTGCTCTAACGCCGGTCACCGCGACTCCTCCTCTTGTGGGCTCGCGACACAGCCGCCTTGCTTCTGCCTTAGCCTCCAGCCGTCGGTTCTGTGTGATCTTGGAGGTCACGGATTGGTGTGGTTTGGTTGGGAAGGGACTGCTGATACAAAGTTGGGATTTAGGTATGAAATGTTGGGCTTCAATTTGATTCATCTTGCAATCTTGAGATGTTGATGCAGTGTATTAGCATAACATGTGTTGTTTGGGCAGTAACTTTGTGATTCCCAGCAGCGGCTCTGATCTTGTTTCAGCAGCCAACATCTTTGATTTTGGATCAACAGTGATACATACGAATTGAGGTAAGGAGTAGGGATTTGATGCATGATGTAGAGGATTGTTAGATTGGTAAATACATCGAATTAGGTTGGAATTGGATTATTATGATGATGGATATGAAATAGGTTTATGGGTTGATATTGGAATTTAGGATGAGCTTATTATTTAATTGGATTAGAATTTAGTTTGGCTAATTGTTGTATGATAGAATTAGCTAAACTAGACATTATGTTGGATACAGGACTTTGACGTGAGACGAGTATCTCGATGTCGGATTTGGACATTCCTATTGGAGGCGGGTACTTTTGTCTTATGTCATTTGATATACATAGTAGTGAATTTAACAAGTTGCATTAATTATGTCCTTTATTTGTTTCGGTTAGTCACTACCCAATATCTGATACATGATTGATTGATTGCTTGATTTGTATCCCATGTATAATTTATTTGTTTATACATGCTTATAGGGGGTAGTGATATGCCATGCTTCACCATGTTCAGGACCTAGGTTTTTTATACCTTCTGTGTACCTTTGATTCGATATGATTCGTTGACCCAGGGTGCACTTTTCTATATATATGGATTAGGTCAGGATGTTTTTATGGTTATTGCCATGCACCATTTGCATGATTGCATGCTGTGCGATAGTCCGCTCCATTATTGTTGAGCACATCGCCAGTTACATGGATCTGCACACACCATCACTCATGGGTTAGTGGTCGATTCAGGCAGAGTGTGTTGCAGCAGGGACTCTGTTAGGCACCGTTAGTCCGCTCATGGGTAGTGTGACACAACGTGTTATCCGACAGGGATTCCTCCCCGTCATCGTGTACCGGGAGTTGAGAGCATTGCGCTCCCCCATTTATGATTTGGGGTAGTAGGATAGGTGTACTCCGACAACATCCCGTCCACTCGGTCACTCATCAGGAGTATGACGACAGAGTGCACGGTTGTCACAGCCCTACCCACTCGGCCTCACTATTGTGTGAGATGATCGACTGGCGTCAGGGGTGACCAGGATGCATCATGGGCATCATATGCATGATGCATTTATTGCTTGTGTTTGTGTTTGTGTTTGCTGCATTTATATGCTGCATATTGTTTGGATACCTATGTTTGACATGCATACAGGATTTCCCTATCCCTAAGACTGTTTGACCTTATACTCAGGTCCTGGTTAGTACAGTTTCTACCTATTTACTTCAGATGCATTTTTTATCTTTCTTATCAGGAGACTGTACGCATGATTAGTGCTAGGTGTTATTTCCCTACTTTGTATATCAATTGTACATGCTGAGTGTTGGACTCACCCCGCCTCCATTGTTGATATTTTCAGGTTGATGCTGTCAGGAGAGAGTTCTAGTTGCTGGTCCCTGCAGACCTCGAGGATATGATTGGTTTTCTTTAGTTTCTTTTCTGTTCTAGGCTGTTTTGAACATGTTATGTTTTGGATTATTCTGCTTATGGATATTGTATGGATTTTATTATTGCGATGGATTTGGATTTGGATTTTATTCTACTACATGCCTGCCTGGACGGCAGAAGAGGTGAGTTCGTCGGATTTGAGCTTTACGAGTGTAGTTGAGTAGGGTGGATTTCGAGTCAGAGTACTTTTGTTTGTGATTACTATTATTAACTGCGTGGTTGTGACAGCCAGAGGCTGAATATCTATATTTATTGTTATTATTCCAGCCGCCTGTGGCTGAGGTATATGTGTTATGTAGAAGTTTCAGATTGTCCGCCGTGCAGGAGAGATGTTGCCGAAATTTCTTCGGACAGGGACTCCTCTGGGGCGTGACAATTTAGTGGATCTGGGCTGCGAGCAAGGACGTTGCATAGATCCATGAAGTCGTGGTCGAATTCTTGGTCTCCAAGCCCAACTCCGACTGAGGCTCCGCCTTGAACTCCCTCTCCACAGCTTCCCTCTTCTGGTGCCCCACAAAGACGCCGTCGGCGGCCCACCTCGTCCTCTCGTCCACCTCCAGCTCCGTCCCTAGGGCCTTGTCCGCCCCCAAGCACTCCCGGGCGAACTCCGCCACCATCACCTGCGGTTTCGTCGTCACCACTACCCGCCTCCACCCATAAGCTCGGAACGTGCGCCAGCTGTCAGCGCGCAAATCGTAGAACCGCGGCAGCACCGCGTGCGCCGCCGAGCGCACGCACGCCGGCCACCGCCACGTAGATGAGTATCTGGATGTGCCTCGGAGAAGAGCTTGTAGACTAGGAGGATGGCCGAGGAGAAGTAACGGAAGGAGCATCGGGAGACGAGGAGCATGCCGCCGAGGTCGGCGGCGGTGTGGGCCTCATGGCCGGTGTCGTGACAGTGCGCCACTAAGGGGAAGTTCTGGTGCTCTGCAGGCATATCGGAGGCCTTAATGTGATCCAAGCTTCCTTCCGTTGGGACAAAGAAATGGGAAATGTGGCCCCCACGGGCTGTATCAGCTGGAAGGATGTCTGACGCTTGCAATGGAGGTTCAGGGGTCGAGGGTCGCCAGTTACACACGGACGTAAAACCTCGATCTACTGTGCTTTAAATTACACTCACCCCTAGTCACCCTTCCTGCCCAGCTTAACCATGATTTACCCCCTTTTGATATCTATGGGGCCGGACACAGGGGGCCGCCAAGATGACGGTTCCACCTTTTTGCAAAAGAGAAATGGGAAATGTGTGACAAAATTAAAAAATTGAGGGTTATAATTATATGAAGCTTCTGAGAGGTTGGATTTAGGTAAGCATAAATCTAATTATATAATTAAGAAGTAATATTTTTTATTATTATTTCTAGATTAAATTTTCAAAAGTAGATTTACTAGATGTGGATTAGGGTTGATTTCTTAGAGTTGATGTAACTATCTGTTGATTTTTTTAAAAAAAATATTGGGATTTTGTTCAAAATTTAATAAAATTTTCTCCAACAATATGAAACGCTAGTAAAAGAAAGCTAAAATAAATTTATTAATGAACTTAGGACAATTTACTCCAAACAAGATTGATATCACCTTTTGAAACCTCCCACTCCTCCATAAGCAAAAACATATACATCCTCACCATATGTATCATGACCATCAGATACGCAATAATAATCACTAATATCACACGTAGTCTCAATAAGATCAGCATCCAATTTGACCAACTCATTCGAGAGACCCACTGCCGTAACTTGAATGAAATAAGCAGCTTTATTACGTCCTTCATTACTTGAATGACCACTGCCCATCGGAGGGCTCGGCACATTCAAGGGAGAGTTAACATGTCCACCCATTTGAATAACGGATGCGTGATCCTGCATCTTAGGAAGCAATTCCTTAGGAAACTACCCAAGAGGTAGTTGATTATTATAAGTAACCCACCAATTCCCTGTTATAGAATCCTATAAATGAAAATACATAAAATTTATTAATAAGGATTAAACTTCAATAAGATAACACATTTAGAAAGGAAAAAAAAAAAAGAAATTACCCTAGCGATTAGTATGGATAAAAATTTCTGTTCATCACCGTAAGTGGAAAATTCAGGAATAAAACTTCCAGGTCCATAAATATTAGTGGTGCTGACAAAACCAGGGCAGTCCAAATTTGGACATCCCGTTTTCTCATGTCCATCACTCTAAAAACACATAATTAAATATGTTATATGAGAATATATAGAAACTAAAGGAATAAAATATAAAAGTTTTATACTTACGGTCCAAAAAGTAAAAAAACGAGGATAACTGGAATCATACAAGGCTGTTGAAACCTATGAAATTAGATATAAATTAGTGACAATATAAAACAATATTAGTTAATGATTTATATTAATTTACCTGCCAACCGGCCTCGATCACATTGAATTCATTGTTTGGAACATGTGTATCACCAAAAAGATATATAGTGCTGGATGATGTTTGATCAGCTTTTAGATCTGGAAGCTTATAAGTCGCCATTTTTGCGTACGCTCCATAAAATGGGCCATATGCATTTTGAATTATTGCAAACTATGTAGAATGCAAATATTATTTATGTTTGAACTCCATAAATAATGAATTAGAATTACAATAGTTATAGGAATAGTAATAATCATAACAGTGATAAAAAAAATAACTTACGTGATTTCGATTCGCAGTTGGGTCGTTAGCTTGTGCTTTAAATTGATTTCTAAAAAGTTGAGACTTAGTTAAATCTTGTTTTCGAGCACGGTGGACGAGAATAGTGCCAGAAGGACAAGTATCATTGAACCCATAAAAAGAAGCTGGTTTAGATTTTCCAAGCTTCATTCCCTTTGGAAGACTACTTGGCTTTAACTGCAAAATTATCAGATCAATTAAAGAGCAAAAGGAACTATGCCATGCAATTAAAAATATCATATCAATTTGACTTATTTATTTTTGAATACTAAATACCTGGAGAGTATGATTTTTCAACAAAGGGTGGTCAAATGCTGGTTGCTTGTACATATCAACACAGTCAAATAGATCTCCTGTTATTGTCTAACAAAAAAAAATAATAATAATTTCAATAAAAGTACAATTTTTAATTTTTCAAAAGAAATATTAATAACGACCTGAATGGTTTTAAGTGAGTATTTAGCTTTCTCGTTCCATGATCTTGCTTGTGCTCCACCAATCAAAATAAACAATAAAATGTGAAGAAACATGATATAAAAATTCAAATGATACTAAAGTTTAGTATTGAGATATGTTGTAAATCTTAGTCCATTCTCTAGTTTATAAACACACACAGAAAAAAATTATAATTAGTAAGATATAAGAATCATTAAAAAAAATAAAAGGTAAATAATTTCCATTTTTTTAAATATGCAATTTGCTATTAATGTTATCTTAAAATTGATATAAAATTAATGTTAAAATAATAAATTTTAAAATTTACAACAAATCTAAGCTTATGTCTTTATTAATGTAATCTTAAATTTTATACAAAATTAATAAGAGCTTTCTCTATTATGTTAAAATAATAAATCTTAAAATTTATATAAAATTAATATAAGTTTATTTCCATTAATGTCAAAATAATAAATTTTAAATTTGTACAAAATGTAAGCAATTATCTCTCTCTATTACCATCTCAAAATTTATATAAAATTAATGTAAACTTATCTCTATTAATGTTAAAATAATAAATTTTGAATTTTATATAAAATGTAAGCAATCATATCTCTAATCAGGATTACATTATAAGATTGATTATTTTGTTTGTTTTAACTTTAAATCTGTAATGTAATGTAATCTAGATTACAAATGGTAGTGAAGTTTTGTAATCTGGATTATAAAGCAAATACTATAATCCGATTACGATGTCACTGTTTAACCAATATTTGAATGCCGAATATATCCCAGTCAGCCGAACGCACGTCGGCCGTCGTCGCCGGCCCCGTCGCCGTCGGTCGCGCGGCCGCCGCCGCCGCCGCCGTCACTGGTCACCGCCAGTTGTCGACCGCCACCGTCGCCGGCCATTGCCGGCCATCGCCGGCCAGCCGTTACCGGTCACCGGACGTAAGCTCCGACAGAGGTGCGGCGCTGCCGTTGCCGGTCGCAGGCCGCTGCTGTTGCCGGCTGACCGTTACCGGTCACCGGACACAAGCTCCGACAGAGGTGCGGCGACTGTCGGTAGAAGTCGCAGGATATTTTTGTCATTTTATAATAATATGAATTATATTTCTTATAAAAAATTATGGATACCAAACAAAATAATGTAATCACCCTTGTAATCAAAGATTACATAAGTTATATTACCCAACGTAGTAATGTAATCAAGATTACATTACATTACAATACAAATTTGATTACATTACAAGTTCGATTACATTACACTCAATCAAACGAAATCTTAATGTGATCCTAGAATGTATACAAAATTAAGGTAAGATTATCTATATTAATGTAGAAATAATAAATTCCCTTCCATTTATTTGTTATTTAAACCTAAACAAAAAATATATATAAATTTTCACATTTAAAATATGCAAATAATATTATTTTTATTTATTATTTTATTTAATGATTCTTATATTGCTCACTATAAATTGTTTTTGCCTTTATAAATTAAAGAAAGAGTTGAGATTTACAACATATTAAAAAAATTAAACTTTAATATCAAATCATATTACTTAAAATTTTATTTCTTGTGTTTATTTCTATTAGTGATTAGTGGGAATAAGAAAGTTAAATATTTACGTAAAATACTAGGGTGTATTTAGTTCAAATTATCATACTATGTGACTACTGAATAATCATAATATCAAAGTTATGAAGATTAAAATATAATCTAATGTTATTTGGTTCAACCTATCTTGATAATGTAAAAAATATATTTATTTTAAAATTTTAATATATAATATAATTTAATATTTTATTATATTATTCTCAGTTACAAAACTAATAATATATATTTATTTTCTTTTGTTAACTTTATATATATATATATATATATATATATATAAATTATTACATATTTTTATTTTCTATTTAGTTTTTATAATTTAAAACAGAAATTTTTGTTATGAAAAATTTAAGGATAAAGTGTAAATATCAGATGATATTTTTGACCAAAAAAATTTCGTCAGCATCGAAATCAAACAAAACCTCACATTTTAAAAAAATTTTGATTCCGCGTTGTATGCCCCTTTTATGACACATCGGACATGGATCATTACTTGGTAATCGCCGATTACTTAAATTAAATAAGATTTTCGTTAATAACCTTAAATGGATAATCAGTTTTCAAGAATAATCTCCAATCAAACACACCCTTAAGATCCTTATTAATATTTTTTTTAGAATTGTTAGTAACATTTTAATCGTAAATTATACTTTTATTAAAATTATTAAATTTTTTTGTCACTAAATAATTGGAGACAACTGTGTTGATATATACAAACAATCAACATTTGACCTTAGTATTGATTATAAAAAAAAGTCAAATTGATATATGATATGGGTTATGACGAATATGCCTAGAAGGAGACATGGCAATTAGAGTCAAGATGACGTGACAATCCTACTCCAAAAAAGATAATATCCCTTCATTTGGTCCGGATCAGTTGCTCAATGTTAAGGTTCTTAGGTTGACCAGATCGGGTTTTAATTCGACCGAGGGAAGATATTTGGTCTTTCAACCAAGCGAACTAGGGAGTCTAATGTCTCAAAGGTAGTCAAATTAAGGTCGACCGACCTTACATATTGGCCAGAATGACTGACTCACTCAATAACAGACCAACCATAGAGGGCAGTACGCATGTGTATCCGCCCAGTCTTAAAACCAGGTGAACATGTATGCTCTGATCGTACAAATATCTGGTTGTGCATATATGTAGCCGAGAAATGACACGATGTAGCCGCATCTCTTTGTAACCCTTTATAGGCTTGGGCGGATAAAAGGACAATCGAATCTGCATCACTTATCCTTATATTTCCACTCGGACGGGATCCCAGTGAAGTATAAGTTATTTTATTATTTCTCGAGTAGATTTTCAACATGACTATATATCATTTTTCGAACAAATATCTCATAGTTAGTTCAACTGAACATTCTAACATAGCGGCCGACTTAAAGACCAGCCTGGATATACTCAACATACAGTATTATGATAAGGTGACCGGCTTAAAGATCTGCCAAAATATACGCAATGAACAACATCATAACGAGAAGGTCAGATTAAAGACCAACCAAGATATATACAATATAGCACATGACAAAATCACTTATGCAGAATGCAACTAAACATCAGCCTAACGGGATGGCTGGCTTAAGGACCGGCCAGGTTATGTGCAGCAGACAACATCAGTCTAATAGGACGGTCGACTTAAGGACCGATCGATTTATGTTCAGCAAATAACATCATTCTAACGAAGCGGTCAGCTTAAGGATCGGGCGGATTGTGTTCAGTCGACAATATCATCTCAACAGAGTAGCCAACTTAAAGATTGGCTGAGACATGTTCAGCAGATAACATCCTAACAACTTAGTATAATAATAATACTTTTGCGTCAGATAATATCCTTTTGGAACCTTCAAGGACCATTGTGTCCTCCATCAGCATACCAATTATAATAGCATATTTCTTCAGCCACTTCAATGATAATAGAAATTATAATGACAAAAGGGGTACACATCTGGGTCAGAAAAAGATTCCTTGGACGACTGTGGTTGTACCCCCTTTCTTTATTTATCAACCTCTGATACATTTCACCACCTCATGATTACGGAGGTTATGCAAGATGATATATAACAGGAGAATCCTCTTCGTGACGAAGGTACGCTCACTAACATATACAACTCCACTTTAATATAATGGACTAACTAAGATAAGCAAAAACTATTTATTTAACTTATATTCTCAACCAAAATTTACATACGCTAAATCAATAATATAATGGACTAACTAAGATAATAACAAAGTAATTAAGAACCTTACCCTTAAAGATGAACAAGGTGGAACGTTTATTTGTAGCTCTTCATCTACTACTCCTGGATACATTAAGTCAAAGAGTTAATAAGTTATTTAGCTCACAACTGAATTTACATTAAGTCAAGATAAATCCAAAGCTTAACTGAGGCTCCATTAATGGTAAGTGTAGTTTGTTTCTCTACCTTACCAATAAATTCGTAAAAAGAAATCAATACTAACTCAATACTAGGGATTTAAATAGGAAATCTAAAGAAAGAAACTTGGAGCAATGAAGAAAAATAGGAGTATTTGGGGGAGCTGGAGTAAGTGGATGAATCGAGGGATTTTAATCCTGTAAAGCTCTAAGAAAAGAATGTCAGCTATTTTGCTGAGGAAATCAAATATTTTCTTTTGCAACAAAAAAAATGAAAGAGATTAAGAATGTCGTGTTCCTCAACTAAATTTAAAACATATATAGAGTGACAACATCACTTGGAAATCTTGAAAGTTCGTCTTAGAAGCCAAACCCAGCAGTTGTTTCTTCAAATCTTATGTTTTCCATCTCAGCAACCTTCTCATCGTTAGATAGTTAGCTACTAACTAAAATATTGTCAAACAGAATGTCATCCTGCATAATCCATATCTTAATACCTTTGGCGGCAATGAGCTCAAAATTGAACCTATCAAGTTCAAAGTACTGGGGGTTCTCTATCTCTGAGGGTTCCTCTTCTAGGCTGACCATATGGAGGTGCTTCTTCAAACTTTGGGTTATTTATTTTTGGAGTTTTTGTAAAAAGAAGAATAGGGAGAGAGCAAGAAATAATATGAGAGCAATAAAATTTATTGTTGATTGATATTTGCCCTAAGGATAATATAATATATAATGTTCAAAAAGTACTTGGTCAATTGACCAATTAATAATTCTGAGAATTATTCTAAGAATAATTCTGAGAATTATTCTAAGAATAATTCTGAGAATTATTCTAATAATTATAACAGAATTATTAGAATAATCTAAATACTAATTTGATTTGATTTGGTGATTTAATCCGATCAATTCTGGTAATTCTATTTTATCTTTTTTACCCCCGACAAACTTAACGGGAGATCTTTGATGTTAAGTTTGCTTGCTAACTTGTTGAAACATTGTCTGAATAATGACTTAGTAAAGATATCAACGATTTGATCTTCAGCAGAAATATAAGAAATGGATAGCTGTTGAGTTGCCACACGTTCACGAACAAAATGAAAATCAATTTTCATATGTTTTGTACGAGCATGAAAGATTGGATTTGCTGTGAGATATGTTTCTCCAATATTGTCGCACCAAATTTTTGGTGCAATATTTGATGCAAGATAAAGTTCAGAGAGAAGTGATTGAAGACAAATAATTTCTGACGTTGTATTTGCTATAGCTTTATATTCTGCCTCAGTGCTTGAACGAGATACTGTAGGTTGCTTTTTCGAAATCCATGAGATAAGATTTCGTCCAAGAAATATTGCATATCCACTAGTAGAGCATCTATCTTCAGGAGAACTTGCCAAATCTGCATCACTATATGCATGTAAATCTCCAGGCGATTGGCAATATAAAAGAAGACCATGTAATAGTACCTTTGAGATATCGAAGTATTCTTTTTTACATTATCCCAATTTTGTTCAGTTGGAGATTCGATGAAGGATGCTTGAGGAGGTAAGATGATGATGAAGGGCTTAATACTCTCCTCCCCAATCATAATGAAGAGAGAGTATTTTACGATCAAAATAACGCTCAACATGCTTTTGAAAATGAGAAAAAAATATCGAAGAGATCAAAATTTCTTTTTATAGGAAAAATTCAAGCAAACTTGTTAAAATTGTCAATAAAAATAACATAATAAAGAAAACATTTATTAAAGAGAATAGGAGCAGGACTCCACATATCAGAGTGAATAATTTCTAAAGGAAAACTAGAGGTGCGAGTAGAAGACACAAAAGGTAATTTATGAGATTTTGCTTTCATGCAAACTTCACATAAGTGAGATGAGGAGGCTAAAGAAATTGGTAAACTATACTGATTGATGATATTTTGAACAAGATGTAGAGATGGATGACCAAGACATACGTGCCAAGAGAATTTGTCTGTGCGTTCTCTAACAAAAGCATTAATATAGGTGTGTTGAAGATGATAGAGATCGTCATTAATGTTTCCTCGAAGTAGAGTAATTCTTATTGTGGGATCCTTCACAAGACAATGATGAGAATGAAATTCAAAGAATACATTATCATCAAGAGCAAATTGATGCACAGAAAGTAATTTTTGATGATAGAAAGAATATGAAAAGTGTTGTGCATACGAAAAGTTCGACCACATGTGTGAAAAGATGTGTTTCCAAGGAGAGTAATTTGCAAACCTGAGTCATTACCTATTTGTACCATGTCGGGTTCATGATAAGGCGAAGCTTCTGTGAGAATATCATATTCTGGTATAACATGATGAAACTATATTAGGAGAGATAGAAAGTGAGAATGCTTCAGAATGAGATAACTAAGTTGTAAATTGCCAAGAAGGTGGTGATCGGTTTGAAAATGTTGATTCTCCTTATGAAATAGTTGTTTGTCCTAATGCTGCAGGACCACCAGCAAAATTTGAGTCAAATCTTTTAAGACATTGAATATTAATATGTCCAACTCTAAGACGAATTTGACATTTTTTCAACTATAAGACTAATCAAATCTTCTAAAACAATAAAGACCAGTGTGACCTACGAAGCAACAGATTTGATATCGGTCTGAACTTTGCTTTCGGCTACCTTGATGTCGTTGAGTATCTGACATCGAAAATAAATAACTCGTCCCTGGATAGTAATAAACCTTGTTGGAAGAATTTTCGGCGGCTGGCGTTAGTAACTCCTATGTTGCTCTTGGTCGGTAGCAACACAAGATCCGGTAGTGACAGGGCAGAAAAGATGGCGGTGGTAGGCAGCAGTAGGGACACCGGTGGCAGAGACTATGGCAAGAGAAGTCGGCGCCAGGATTTGCACAGGCTGTTGAGAAAAGGAGAAGCTAAAAAAAATTCACTATTCCTCTTCATGAAAACGGCGGAAGAGAGAAGAATAAAAGGGGCGAGAAAAGAAAAAATGTTTTAGAAGGTAATGGGGAAAGAGATTGTTAAAAAAAAATCACAGCGAGATCATAGCTTTATACCACGATAGAAATAATGAAAATAGAAAATATTTATTTTTGGATGATCTTATTGATAAAGTTAAAGTAATTATTTATACAAGTTGTTTAACTAATTATGCAAATATTAAATATGACATTTAATCATAATAATAATAATAATAATAATAATAATAATAATAATAATAATAATAATCGTAGTAGTGAATATAATAAATCTGGAAATATTATCTTTTGCTGTTAATCTTTGATTACGATGACAAATATAATAAATGTCAATTAATTGAAAATAATTCAAGATTATTTTCCATAATTGCTCTCTATGTTATCATTATTGACCGAGCTCGAGTTGGTTGTTGTACCTGGTTGGAAAGTGATCGTGTGTCGAGGCCTACATTTGACACAGTGTCAGTGTCGGACCTGAGATTTTGATGGCCTGAGTTGAGCTTAAAAAAAAATGGCCCCCTCTTATAATATCTTATTACTATTTTAATTTAAAAATTCATCCACACTTTAAAATATGAAAGCCAAAAGTCTCGCCTCATTTCACTACCAAAATCAATAAACCCATCATCCAAATCTCTAAAAGGATAAATAATATCAATGTCATATGCTACAAATTATGTAACAATATGAAGTAAAGACTATAAATTACTATGTGCATCTTTTCCCTCGAACTGTAGACATTATGAAGCAATTTCCACTAGCTTTGTAGCATCCTCATTAGAATATTGCCCATCCAGGGATGAATCCATTATCATCAACATGCTCTTTCCTCTTATCAAATCTACTGTCTGACAAAAGACAACAAAAATTCAGTTTGATCATAATCAAATAGTATTAGACTAGTAAAAATAAATTATCAAGACAATCAAATATATCAAGAAAACAACTTGAGATTTATTTATAAACATAAGCATTAAGAAATACAAATAAAACTGAACTATTATAATGTGCACAAAGAGTTACTGAGCTAAAAAATAAAATAGACCACTGTCAATTAAAAAAAATAGGTAAGACAATAGTAAACATCTATATATAAATATCAGAATGTAAAATAAAATGCACCAATGAAGATTCAATGGTAAAATAGATTTAAGCCTAAAAGAATAATGCAAAATAGTATTTACAATGATCTATTAGAAACATATCTAATTAGAAGTAAAGAATTTCAAATGCAACAAGCTAACAAATTTAATGACGTAAATTAATCGAATCGAATTGGATGGAGTTAATAGGAATTAAGCATGAGTAGAAGCATAGCAGAAGAGAACAAGAATAATTGACCTTGCTTAATTGCTCTTGTCTCCCTCTCACAGTCTCACCTTTTCCCTTGATTTTGTAACTGCACAAAACATTAAACACACAACGCTTCAAAAGCAAGAGAACTAACGCCGCAAGCAAGAGCAGCGAGCCAACAAAGTTGATCGAAAACAAAAACTGGACAAATCAAACAGAATTACATAAACTTACCAAAATAGAAGATGAACAGAAGAGGCTGATATCGTTGGTCGTGTAGGAGACAAGCACCTTTGAAGAGTAGGAGCTTAGTACCGACGACGAGGGAGGGCTGGAAGTGGAAAATGATCCTTACCGCCCCACGCACGAGGCGACAGCGCGTAAGAAGTGGAAGGGGAGAAGGAGGTTGGCGGAGGAGAAGACTGGAGGGGGGAAGGGAAGGGCGGGCCCAAGGATGACGAAAAGGGAGAAGCCAACGGAGGGCACGGTAGTGTTAGAGTGTATACTAAAAGTCTAGTTTTTTGTATAAACATTTATTTTGAAATAAGAATCACATTGGTCAAATATCTATATTTATGCTAAGTGTAGTTGTCCATTTAATTTATGTTGTAGATAACATGGTGTGAGGAGACACACAGAAGATCATGTAATCAGATCCTTATAAATTATAAATAGTAGCTCACAACTAAGATGGAATGGGACAAACCATTAGAGTGGTTGTAATATAATTTGGTAATAGTTTATCTTGACTATAATATTACACAAATACACTGTGAGTGTATTGAGCAGGACCATTTGAGGTTATTTTTTTTATACTGACTGTTAAAAAGCACAAGACCTCTGTTAATATGGAAGTGTGTACTCTTAATCATGATATAATAACAAGCATATATACTTAATATTTATTTTTTTAATTTATCAAAGGGTACGATTTAGTTCGTTAAATCAATAGACCCGATAAGTTGGGAAATGATATTATTTATATGGTGTGTTGTTGATTATAGAATGAAACTGTGTCCTAATAATCTAGGTTGATGATGTTCCCTTGAGAAGCTCATAAGAATTGTCATGTAAACCCTGCAGGTGGACTTAGTTCGACATGACAATAAGGTTGAGTGGTACTACTCTTGGAGCTAAGATATTAATTAAGTGAGTTGTCAGTAACTCATTTATTTAGTGAGCATTCGATATCTTAAATACAGGGAGACTAACACACTCATGATAAGTAGGAGCCCATATTGTAATATGGAATTGGTGCGATAGTGCAATAATAACTCTTTAGTGATATGAGTTATTATTGATGAACTCGAGTTGGGTGTTCGGGGCGAACACGGGAAGGTCAAGCTCATCGGGAGATCAAAACCAATTCCTCCTCTAGGTCCCTATTTAGCCTCTTATTTATAAAGTCTTATATTCACCTAAAGTCCAACTTCTTACCCATCTTAAAGTGGTCGGCCAAGCCTACCTTGGAGACCAAGCTAGGGTCGGCCAAACCAAACCAAGATGGGAGGTATGTTGTGGCCGGCCTAGATTGGAGCCCAAGCAAGGGTGGTCGGCCACATTGAAATTAAGAGGGAGTTTTAAATTTTGAAATCTTTCCTATTGTGGGAGCCATGATTTTAAAAGAGAGTTTTAAAAATTTTAAATCTTTCCTTTTTTAGCTTTCTACAAAGGATTAAGAGAAAGGTTTTTAATCTTTCCTTATTTGTAGTTTAAAAGGAAGAGATTTTAATTTTTGATAAAACTTTATTTTTTGTAATCATCCACATGTTTTAAATGAGAGATTTTAATTTCTAAAATTTTCCTTTTATAACCAACCATGAAGGGATTTAAAAGAGAAATTTTATTTTAAAATTTTTCTTACTGGAAACAAATAAGGAAGTTTTAATTTCATGTTTAAAACTTTCCTTATTTGGAGCAACAGGGGTGGCAGGCCATGACAAGAAGAAAAGAAAGTTTTAATTTTTTGTTTTAAAATTTTCCTTTTTAGTCATTGGCAAGGAAAATAAGGAAGTTTTAATTATGTTTAAAACTTTCGTTATTTGTCAAGACCAAGGATTATAAAAGAGAGGGGGGTGCCCATGAATAAGACATCTTCTAATCCTCCTCTCTTTTTCCTTGTGGCCGGACCTTCCTCTTCTCCTTTTCTTTTTCTTTGGTGGCCGGCGGCATCAATCCTTGTGGAGATATTGGTGGCCAGCTTATGCTTGAAGGAGGAGTAGAGAAAGGAGGCATTGTTTCTTAGCATTCCTTGGAGATTGGTTGGTAGCCGAAACTCATCATCCTTGAAGGTTGTTGGTGGCAGAAACTTGGAAGCAAGAAGAGATGGCTTGGGTGGATTTCATCTTGGTAGATCGTCGTCCACACGACGTCCAAGAGAAGGAGAGGAATACAATAGAAGATCAAGAGGTCTATAAGCTACAAAAGGTATAACTAGTTATTAGTTTCCGCATCATAACTAGTTCATCTTTTGTATAGATCTTGGAAAACCAAACAGAAGAGGTTATCAGTTTTAGTTTATCATTTGTTATCGATTTTATGTTTCGATATTGTGTTTCCATTGAGGTCTCTGTAGTTGAACCTAGTTTACTGTAAAAAGTTAAATATCGATTTTCTTTGAAAGGCTTTGTCTGGGAAGTGGTGGATGATCGCATACCCAAGAAGGCCTAGTGTCTCGCCATGTTTAACCTGGAAGCCGATCTTTGAAATAAATATTTAATAACTTCTGTAATATGGTTAACTTAGGAAGATCACATCGGTTAAACTTGAAGTAAAATGTTAAGTTTTGTTCCCAATTCAAGTTTAACTTCTGAAGGATAATTTGGATTAATAATGTTAAGCATCGTTTTCAATTCAAGTTTAACTTTAGTAGAGCACATGGGTAGCTAGGATAGTTCTATGCTTGTACAAATTTTTGAACAGAGGAACTAGGACGGTATTCCGAATAGCAACCAACAGGTAGAGCCCTCGAGGACAGTGTCTGATTCGACAAAAAGTATCTCGGCTAGTCGGCGTCGGGTTACTCACGGTAAAATTAGGGTGGAACCATAATTTTGAGCCCCTCTTAAAAATGGGCCTGAGGCGAGCGCCTCCTAAGCCTCACCTCAGGTCCAGACCTGCACAGTGTGTACAAATTCGCCCCACCTTAGACGGTACTTAGAGGTTGTCATGCAGGGCCGGCTCAAGGCATAGGGCATTAAGGCCTATATATATATATATATATATATATATATATATATATATATATAACTATGGCTAAAATAAATTTTAGTTGAGATTTATTTTCACCAATAATTTTAATTTTTTACTAACTAAACTAGATTTGGTCAAAAATTTTAATTTTTTTATAGATTAAATCTAGTTTTTTTAAAAAAAAAATTACTTGTATTAGATTTAATTGATACTTTTAATTTTTTACTATTAAAATTATATTTGTTTGGTAATTTTTTTAATTTTTTTATTAAAATTTAATTAGTAATTTTAAATTTTTTACTATAAAACTTTAATTTATTAATCAAAATTAAATTTTGTTAATAAATTTAAAATATTTATTGGTTATACTTAATTAATATTTTTTTATAAAAATACTTTTAAAAGTCAAGCATATTTAATATTGTAGTATTATTTCTTTCTTAAATTTTATTTTTCTTTCACTATATTTTTAAATAATTCACCATAAATTTTATTAATAATTTATCAAATAAAAAAAGATAATTTAGTTCACGAAGCTCTCGTCAATACGGGATTCTGAGGAAAAGTTTATTATATGTAATGATTATATCTAGTACACGAACATATTTCCTCTAGGCCACACAATAATTTTACCATTGTATCAAGACTTTCCTTGCTCGAAATTAAAATGATTGATAATTTTTTAAAAAAATTGTAATTAAAATGTATACTAAAAAAATTACAGTAATTTTTTTCTTGATTCTAAATTAGTTAATATAAAACATTTTTTATTTTTTAAATTTTGCTAATAATAAAAAAGTGAGGTTTGACATAAGATAAAGTTATTGCTATGTGACTTAATTAGTCACTACTTCTATTTGTATAAATAATCATGGGTAATATATAAAACAACTTCTTTAAATTTTACTAATAAAATTAAATGTCGCCTCCGGAACATGGTTGAGTTGACTAATACGGGATAGATATTGTTACAATGGACAGGGTATCGAATCTCGGCAAAGCCTGGAAAAATGCTCTCCCAACAGTAGCCAACTACAGCTTGGTCGTAGGGTTGATCGTATTGGGCTGCTAGGATGACAAATCCACCTCCAGAATGGTTGAGACGACCCTGTTGTCGTGGGTCATTTGTTTCCTAAGATCCAATAGCAAATCGTGTCACCACCAAACACTGGTGGTCACGATGAACTGAATTCATACCCGATTACTGTCATGAGTGGATCTTTTAAACATATGCATGACAAAGAGGAAAAGCTAATCGAGAATGAAGGTGCACAGAGATCACTTTTCTTGCACACATATTGCTCGACCACGGCTTCCTCTTTTTTAAGAGCTTTGACCTTTGGCAAGGTTAAATGACCAGTACTGTCATTAATTACTCGTCAAAACATCAGTTGTAGTTGATAATTTCACCCGGAAAGTTGTGGATACGCTATTAACATAAGTTAATGGATCTGTTATACATTTAAGTAAGTCGTACCCGTACATGAATCAATTTAGTTCAGTACAATTAAGCACTAAATTTACACCTCTGTGAATCCACATGTATGAAAGTCTCTCTCCTTATATAATTGTTCATAATTACAATGCGTGTGATACAATATAACCAACTAACTTGTATTGAAATTTTTAATATAAAATTAAAATCATATTCACAATGAAATTTAGCTTCTTCTTCCTTTCCCCTCTAGTTTGTATTCACATTATCTAACATGTGGCATATTTTTGACTGAGTCAACATGGGCTAAGTTACCTAAGATCGGAGTTAAACTCCAATCAGGTCGGATTGGGTCAAGATGACATCGGAGTTAATACTTCCATATTCGCTCTCTTTTTCATCGTTAGTTTGTCCACTAACTACTTAATGTTAATTAATGCAGACATAAATATTGATATCCGGAATGGGAGTGATCGACCAATCAGCATTTATGCTCTATTTATAATTTTAGAATTGAGAAAAAAAATCACACGGAAAGTTTTAACTATTTATTTAGTAAGGAACAATTGTTTCTATTTGTTGTCAAATTAAATAATGAATGGAGGAGCTATTTATAAATTAATCTATGGAGTTTTTTTTTATCCATTCAAATTAAAACCCTTTCTCATTCTCTTCATCTCTACATATTAGCCAAGAGTGACCCATGCACAGTGCCACTACACGGCTGACCCATGCAACCGTCATGATTCGTGGGTGACATTGTACAAACCAATGAAGAAATCATAGATTATGAATAAACAAAAGAGGTTCAGCTAACTTTGATCTATATATTTTTTAGACACTATTAGGAAAATAACTATGCAATTCATAATTCATGCAAATGAAAATCAACTTCGAACTTAATTAAGGAAATAGAAAATAAACAAATTGGGACAAATTATAAAATGGGCGTTAACATTAAGAGATGAGCCCATTTATTCTACTTAATTGGACCTGTAGTTCAGCATAAGGCCCATTTAATTCACATTCAAAAATTTCAAACGCTTCAAGTAATTTTGATTCGTTCGGTGGAGACAGGGCGAGTTTGGCTAGGGTTCGAGGGAACTCATTGGCGGCGGCACCTAGACAGGATCCTCTGGTCCTGTCTGCCCTGGAAAAAGTCTCCATTTCCATAGTATATACTTCCGATCCTTACAATTGGATGTAAGTGAGAAAACTGGATTTGGTCCCGTAGATGAGGAATATCATATTACTGAATTCTTCAATCTCATGAATTGCCTAGTATTCTCAAACTCAAATCTTATGTACACTACTAGAAATAGCATTCACATTCCATAGTGTTTGATGGTTTTACAAATAGTTGATAGAATTTGTAGTTTTTTCTGTGATGAATTTGCCAATGGAGAACTCAAGAGTAATCAAATATTCAGAGGAGATGGTGCCCATTATTTATTCTTCCTTTCTCATTTCTCTTATTTCCATTTCTCTTACTGCCACGTAGATGAGCATCTGGATGTGCCTCGGAGAAGAGCTTGTAGACTAGGAGGATGGCCGAGGAGAGGAGGAGCAAGGTAAGCCGCCGACCTTGACAGCGAGGAGGAAGCAGTAACGGAAGGAGCTTCGGGAGACGAGGAGCATGCCGTCGTGGTCGGCGGCGGCGGCGTGGGCCTCGTGGCCGGTGTCGTGACATTGCGCCATCAAGGGGAAGTTCTGGTGCTCTGCAGGCATATCGGAGGCCTTAATGTGATCCAAGCTTCCTTCCGTTGGGACAGAGAAATGGGAAATGTGTGACAAAATTAAAAAATTGAGGGTTATAATTATATGAAGCTTGTGAGAGGTTATTATGATTTAGGTAAGCATAAATCTAATTATATAATTAAGAAGTAATATTTTTTAATTATTTCTAGATTAAATTTTCAAAAGTAGATTTACTAGATGTGGATTAGGGTTGATTTCTTAGAGTGATGTAACTATCTGTTGATTTTTTTAAAAAAAAAATATTGGGATTTTGTTCAAAATTTAATAAAATTTTCTCCAACAATATGAAACGCTAGTAAAAGAAAGCTAAAATAAATTTATTAATGAACTTAGGACAATTTATTCCAAACAAGATTGATATCACTTTTTGAAACCTCCCACTCCTCCATAAGCAAAAACATATACATCCTCACCATATGTATCATGCTTATCAGATACGCAATAATAATCACTAATATCACACGTAGTCTCAATGCGATTAGGATTCAATCTGACCAACTCATTCGAGCGACCCACTGCCTGAACTTGAATGAAATAAGCAGCTTTATTACGTCCTTCATTACTTGAATGACCACTGCCCATCGGAGGGCTCGGCACATTCAAGGGAGAGTTAACATGTCCACCCATTTGAATAGCGTATGCGTGATCCTGCATCTTAGGAAGCAATTCCTTAGGGAAATACCCAAGAGGTAGTTGATCATTATAAGTAACCCACCAATTCCCTGTTATAGAATCCTATAAATGAAAATACATAAAATTTATTAATAAGGATTAAACTTCAATAAAAATAACATACCACATTTAGAAAAGAAAAAAAAAAAAGAAATTACCCTAGAGATTAGTATGGATAGATATATCTGTTCGCCACCATAAGTGGAAAATTCAGGAATAAAACTTCCAGGTCCATAAATATTAGTGGTGCTGACAAAACCAGGGCAGTCCAAATTTGGACATCCCGTTTTCTCATGCCCATCACTCTGAAAATACATAATTAAATATGTTATCTGAGAATAAATACGAAACTAAAGGAATAAAATATAAAAGATTTATACTTACAGTCCAAAAAGTAAAAAAACGAGGATAACTGGAATCATACAATTCTGTCGAAACCTATGAAATTAGATATAAATTAGTGACTATATAAAACAATATTAGTTACTGATTTAAATTAATTTACCTGCCAACCGGCCTCGATCACATTCATTTCATTGTTTGGAACATGTGTATCACCAAGAAGATATATAGTGCTGGATGATGTTTGATTAGCTTTTAGATCTGGAAGCTTATAAGTCGTCATTTTTGCGTACGCTCCATAAAATGGGCCATATGCATTTTCAATTATTGCGAACTATGTAGAATGCAAATATTATTTATGTTTGAACTCCATAAATAATGAATTAGAATTGCAATAGTTATAGTAATAGTACATAGTCATAACAGTGATAAAAAAAATAACTTACGTGATTTTGATTCGCAGTTGGGTCGTTAGCTATGGCTTGTGCTCTAAATTGATTTATCAAAAGTTGAGACTTAGTTAAATCTTGTTTCCGAGCACGATGGACGAGAACAGTGCCAAAAGGACAAGTATCATTGAATCCATAAAAAGAAGCTGGTTTAAATTTTCCAAGCTTCATTCCTTTTGGAAGATTACTTGGTTTTAACTACAAAGATTATCTGATCAATTAAAGAACAAAAGGAACTATTCCATGCAATAAAAAATATCATATCAATTTGACTTATTTATTTTTGAATACTAAATACCTGAAGAGTATGATTTTTCAACAAAGGGTGGTCAAATGCTGGTTGCTTGTACATATCAACACAGTCAAATAGATCTCCTGTTATTGTCTAACAAAATAATAATAATAATAATTTCAATAAAAGTACTATTTCTAATTTTTCAAAAGAAATATTAATAAAGACCTGAATGGTTTTAAGTGAGTATTTAGCTTTCTCGTTCCATGATCTTGCTTCTGCTCCACCAATCAAAATAAACAATAAAATGTGAAGAAACATGATGTAAAAATTCAAATGATATGAAAGTTTAGTATTGAGATATGTTGTAAATCTTAGTCCATTCTCTAGTTTATAAATACACACACACAAAAATTATAATTAGTAAGATATAAGAATCATTAAAAAAAATAAAAGGTAAATGATTTTCATTTTTTTAATATGTAATTTGCTATTAATGTTATCTTAAAATTGATATAAAATTAATGTTAAAATAATAAATTTTAAAATTTACAACAAATCTAAGCTTATGTCTTTATTAATGTAATCTTAAATTTTATACAAAATTAATAAGAGCTTTCTCTATTATGTTAAAATAATAAATCTTAAAATTTATATAAAATTAATACAAGTTTATTTCCATTAATGTCAAAATAATAAATTTTAAATTTGTACAAAATGTAAACAATTATCTCTCTCTATTACTATCTTAAAATTTATATAAAATTAATGTAAACTTATCTCTATTAATTTTAAAATAATAAATTTTGAATTTTATATAAAATGTAAGCAATCAAATCTCTATTAATGTGATCCTAGAATTTATACAAATTAAGGTAAGTGTATCTATATTAATGTTGAAATAATAAATTCCCTTCCATTTATTTTTTATTTAAACCTAAACAAAAAATATATATATTTTTTCACATATAAAATATGCAAATAATATTATTTTATTTAATGATTCTTATATTGCTCACTATAAATTGTTTTGCCTTTATAAATTAAAGAAAGAGTTGAGATTTACAACATATAAAAAAAATTAAACTTTAATATCAAATCATATTACTTAAAATTTTATTTCTTGTGTTTATTTAGATTAGTGATTAATGGGAATAAGAAAGTTAAACATTTCCGTAAAATACTAGATGCATTTGGGTCAAATTAGTAATATTAAAGTCATGGAGAATAAAACATAATCTAATATTATTTGGTTCAATTTAGGTAATGTAAAAAAATATATTTATTTTAAGATTTTAATATATAATATAATTTAATATTTTATTGTATTACTCTCAGCTACAAAACTAATAATATATATTTATTTTCTTTTGTTAACTTTATATATATATATATATTTTAAGTTTATTTTTTTTTAACTTTCCTCTCTCTCTCTCTATATATATTATTACATATTTTTATTTTCTATTTAGTTTTTATAATTTAAAATAGAAAATTTGTTATGAAAATTTTAAGGATATTTTTGTCTCAAAGTGTAAATATTAGAAGATATTTTTGACCAAAAAAATTTCGTCAACATCGAAATCAAAGAAAACCTCACATTTTTAAAGTTTTCTGATTCCGGGTTATATGCACCTTTTATGACACGCCAGACATGGATCATTACTTGGTAATCGCCAATTACTTAAATTAAATAAAGTTTTTGTTAATAACCTTAGATGGATAACCATAGTTATCAAGAATAATCTCCAATCAAACACACCCTTAAAATTCTTATTAATATTTTTTTAGAATTGCTATTAACATTTTAATTGTAAATTATACTTTTATTAAAATTATTAAATTTTTTTGTCATTAAATAATTGGAGACTACTGTGTTGATATATACAAACAACCAGCATTTGACCTTGTATTGATTATAAAAAAAGTCAAATTGATATATGATACGAGTTATGACGAATGGGCTAAGAAGGAGACATGACAATTAGAATCAAGATGACGTAACAGTCCTACTCCAAAAAGGATAATATCCCTTCATTTGGTCCAGATCAGTTGCTCAGAGTTAAGGTTCTTAGGTTGACTAGATCAGGTTTTAATCCGGCCGAGGGGAGACATTTGGTCTTTCAACCAAGCGAACCAGGAAGTCTAGCTAATGTCTCAAAGGCGGTCAAATTAACGCCGACCGACCTTACATATTGGTCGGAATGACTGTCTCACTCATTAACAGACCAACCATAGAGGGCGGTATGCATGTGTATCCGCCTAGTCTTAAAACCGGGCGAGCATGTATGCTCTAATCGTACAAATATCTGGTTGTACAGATATCTAGCCGAGAAATGACACAATGTAGCTGCATCTCTTTATAACCCTTTATAGGCTTGGGCGGATAAAAGGACAACCGAATCTGTAGCACTTATCCTTATATTTCCACTCGGACGGGATCCCAGTGAAGTATAAGTTATTTTATTATTTCTCGAGTAGATTTTCAACATGACTAAAGCACTATATCATTTTTCGAACAAATATCTCAGAATTATGCAAAATATAATAGAGTGGCTGAATGATCGAGAGTTCAACTGAACATTCTAACATAGCGGCCGACTTAAAAACCGACCTGGATATACTCAGCAGACAGTATTCTAATAAAGTGACCGGCTTAAAGACCGGCCAAAATATATGCAATGAACAACAACATAACGAGAATGTCGGATTAAAGACCAACCAAGATACTACAATATAGCACACGACGAAATCACTTATGCAGAATGCAACTGAACATCAGCCTAACAAGATGGCTAGCTTAAGGACCGGCCGGGTTATGCGCAGCAAACAACATCAGTCTAATAGGGCGGCCGACTTAAGGATCGACCAGTTTATGCTCAGCAGATAGCATTATTCTAACGAAGCGGTTGGCTTAAGGATCGGACAAACTATATTCAGTCGACAACATCATCTCAACAGAGCAGCCGACTTAAAGACTGGCTAAGACATGTTCAGCATATAACATCCTAACAACCTGGTATAATAATAATAATACTTATGTGTTAGAGAATATCCTTCTGGAACCTTCTTCAAGGACCAATGTGTCCCCCATCAGCAGACTAATTATAACAGCATATTCCTTCAGCCACTTCAGTGATAACAGAAATTATAATGACAAAAGGGATATACATCTGGGTCAGAAAAAGATTCCTTGGACGACTGTGGTTGTATCCCCTTTCTTTATTTAACAACCTCTGATACAGTTCACCACCTCATGATTACGAAGGCTATGCAGGGTGATATATAACAGGGGAGTCCTCTCCGTGATGAAGGTACGCTCACTAATATCTGCGAAGTTTTCCGCAGCCGCAGCCGCAGCCTGTCCGTCGGAAGGCCGCCCTCGCCCGACCGGAGGTTGGCTGAGGTTGCCTAAGGCCGCCTCACCCAGATATTTGCCAGATCTGGGCAGCCGCGAAGTTTCCTCGGCCTAGCCCGACTACGAGGAGACTGTGGTCGCCTGCGGCCGCGCGCCTCGAGCTATCGCAAGGTTGCCCACGGCCGAACGCCTCGCTCATGGCCGTGTGCCTCGAGCTGGCCGCCTCGATCGGCCGCGACAATCTGAGAATTAACAGGGAAGGAAGAAGGGGAAAGGATTAGGTTTTCAGTTAATTAAAAAGCCTATTAATTTATGTTGTATGAGATTAGTTATAGCGTTTTAGTTATTCTTTTATGTAACATAATAAAAATTGCAGGTATTTTTAAAGATAATTTGGATGAATAACTTTTCAGATTAGATGTTATTTAATCATTTTGTTATTGTCTTTGATTGTTATATGCCTAATAATTTTCTAAATGTTATAAGTTTTTATATATTCTTATAGTCATGAAATTAAGCATTCTTCAGTAGTATCCATTATTAGAGGAGTTACATGCATAGTACTTTTACTCAGTGTGCTAGTAGTATTATTTGAGTTACATTCGATTGAGTAATGTATTTCAAGGTATAACTCCAAATGTAGTCGTCGTAAATCCACCTTCTTCAACGAGGCTACAAGAACATGAGACCGAGATGTTTCCTCTATCAATCTACACAGAAGATCAGTCAGATGAATCACCAGGAGATTGTGTAATTTCCATCAAAGAATTTTAAAATGATCAAGAATTTTGCACTCTTCCTCGTCATCATAATTTTCATACTGATTTGATTGTATTTACTCCTGATTTAGAGAGCATATGATATGTCCACTCACTATAAGAAAACAATAAAATAGCGATGAAATATTAGCTACGAAATAGTCGTTTGTAGCAAAAATAGACTATTAGCGGCGGAAAACAATTTCGTCGCAAATAATAATATTAAAAATTTAATTTTTTGCAAGGTCATTATATTTGCAACGAATTTAGCATGCTCGGTGCTAAAATTTTAGCATTAGCGACGAATTATGTTAATTACCATTAATATGTAATTATGTGGATTCGTTAATAAATAAGGATTAGCGACGAATCATAAATTTCACCGCTAAACCTTTATATTAGCGATGAAAAACTATATGATTTGCCGCTAATTTGTATTATTAGCGGCGAAATCTCAAATCGGAATATCGCTGTTAAGATATTAACGGCGGATTTTCTATTTTCGCCGCTAATATTAAGCATTAGTGGCAAATAATATAGTTTCGTCGCTAATCCTGCCCTTATTTCCCCCCGAATCGGCATTTCCCCAAATCCGCCGCGATCTCTTCTTCTACGCGTTGCGATCCTCTTCTTCTACTCCGCGCGCTCTCTTCTCCTCCGCTCTCTCTTCTTCTCCGTCCGCTCGCTGCTTCTTCTCTGTGTGCACTCTCTTCTTCTCCTCCGACGTTGTCGCGATAAGGATTTAGGGTTTGGGTGTGCGATCTCTTCTTCTCCTCCGATGCCACCGTGAATCTTCTTTGTTTGACGAATCCTCCTTCTTTCCTGCTCCAATTCCGGTGACTTCTACTCCGACCCAGCTCAGGTTTTCCTCCTCTGCTTCTTTCCCACTCTGAGAAAAGGTACTGCCAAAATATCAGTTTTTTTTCTCCATTTAATTGCACTTATATGATCTTGTTAGCAGTTATATGATCTTGTTAGAAGTGTGCTTGTCTTGTTATTCATTTTACCGAAATTATCTTGCTCTTAAATTTTGAATCAAAGATAATGAATATCTCTTAAGTACTTATAGTAAATGCTATAAGAGTACATATCAAGCATCAAAATAACTTCAACATGCTATAAGAGTACATATCAAGCATTTTATAAAATTTCATTTTAGCTATAAGTGCATGCTGCAATGTGCAAGGATCAGAAATTCTCTTCATTTTTATTGTTTGTATTATTAATGATAACTTTAACATGATCTCTCATACTCTCCCTCAAAACTCTCCACTAAAGTAAATTGAGTCTCAATCTCTAAAGTATCTATCACAAATTCATGTTTCGAGTTGAGATATGTATTTATTTTGAAGAATAAGATATATGTACTTATTTTGCCTCGATGGATCATATTTAACCAAATTACTCTTGAACTTCTCTTGGAAGCTATGTAGTTGACAATTTTTTAGTTATTTTGATGTCATTAATTAATTTAAATTATTTAATGTAAGTTGCTTATTAATTTCATTGAAACTTATCATCAAAATTATTTATAAGAGTTATTTATTAAATAATATGAATTTTTTTATATGTTAACCAGGTTTTATAAATATGGATAAAAGTTGGATAATGCTTGAGAATCGGATTAGCCCTAAATATATAAATCGGTTAAATCAGTTTTTAAAGGTGGCAGAGAATTATATGATAAATTTAAATTTATATAATATTCGTTGTCCATGTCATAATTCGCCGCTCACTTGGCTAGCAGGATTCATAAACTCTAGTACTTAGCCTGGAGGTCTAGAGTTCAAATCCTGGGGGAGGCAAAAATCCACTGGCCAGGGGTGGGAAGACCTAGTGATCAGTAACGGCACGGCCGAGGGTCGTCGGTCGACGACATAAGGGGCCGCCCAAGGGGCCGAGGGGCCGCCAGTTGGGCCGCCCAAGGGGCTGAGGGGCCGCCGGTTGGGCCGCCCAAGGGGCCGAGGGGTCGGGTCGTTACATAATGACCTTCCTAGGCTTCTTAGAAGCCTTGGTCATGCTCCTCTCCTCTAGGTCAACTCTAGGGATAACTTCCCTTGTGACTTTCTTGGCTTCTTAGAAGCCTTAGTCACGTTGGTCTTCTCAAGGTTAGTTTTAGGGATGACCTCCCTTGTAGCCTTGGCTTGACTCTTAGACCTAGGGTTAGTTCCATAACTATATGGAATCTCTATTATAAGAAGACACATCCTTCTTGGCTTTAGGTTTGTATCCCAAACCTCTATGGCCATAGGATGACTCTTGCATTCCCAAACCTAGGTTGTGCTCATTTTGCCCCTTAAAGATATTTTTCATTCTTTTTAGGATCTTTTTCAATTTATCAACCCTTGACCTCAAGGCTCGGGTTTTCATCCTTAAATCCTTAGATTTTAATTTTCCATTAGGTCCTTGAGCATTTCTATTTCTAGACTTATATCTAAGATCCATAGAATTTTTGCCTAGATTGTTATTTACCTTCCTAACCTTAGGTGAGATGGTATTGGCATGAAGAGCTGCACATTTTTCTTTAATCCTATCATGTCTTCTATTTTCATGATAAATAACATTGAAATGATCTAAATTAGAACTAGCATGCTTTTATCATGAGTTAAAAGAGTTGGTTCAATAAATGATACCTTGAGTTTCCCCTTAGAAGCTTCTCCTTGACCTGAGCTTCCTCCTTTGACTTTGGCTTGATTCTTTCCCTTTGGACATTGGCTCCAGTAATACCCATTTTGTTTGCACAAAAAGCACACAATATATTCCTTGCCCTTGCGTACCATGGGACTGATCTCCTTGGGCTTATCCTTGCCCTTTGATGCCACTTGGCCCTTCTTCTTGGCCAATTTAGGACACTTACTCTTATAGTATCCTTTTTTCCTACACTCGAAACAAATGATGTGATCTTTATTATTTGAAATTTCTATACCTTTACTTGTAGGGGTGACACTTTCTCCATTTGATCTGGATGAAGAGACTTCTTCTTAATCCGATATTGAAGTTCCATACTCCCCCTCAATCCTTGAGGTGGAGGCCTCTCCATCTTCATCCTCTTGTACATGAAACAAATAGGATGCTCCCTCTTTGCTTTTTTCGTTACACTCCTTTGAGGATAAAATTTCTTAGACTTCTTATTTCGATGTTGAGCACCTCTCAACTTCGGACTCCTCTTCTTCTTGATCCAATGAGTTCCCTTCTTTGGATTTGTCTAGATTTGATATAGTGGAGGGTTCTTAATGGATTTTCGCTAATTTTCTCCAAATCTCCTTGGCATCTTGATAATTCTCAATTTGAATCAAAATATTGTTTGGCAATAAATTGACCAACAATTTGGTCATTTTATTATTTGTCTCGCTCCTTTGAATTTGCTCTTGACTCCATTTGCTCTTCTTGATGATTTTGCCTTTTGAATCCTTTAGAGCTTCAAAACCCTCCATGAGAGTAAACCATTGCTATATCTCCATCATAAGAAAATTCTTGATCCTTTATTTCCAAGAATCGAAACTCATTGATGTGAATGGTGGAGGTACCCTTGTGTCGAATCCGAGTCCATTTCAGAATTCCATCTTGAAGTTGAGCTCTTGAAAATCTTTGACTTGTAGACTTTAGTGCTTCAACTTCTTCTTCCTCTAACTCATTGCCCTTCTGACGATGAGTCCGGTAAAGAGTGACCTCGCTCTTGTTGGACCGCTAGGTCAGCTAGAAGGGGGGTTGAATAGCCTGCAAAAACAAAAATACAACCCTTCTCGAGCTTTCAACAGTACACTTGCATAAATTATAACTTAAACAGAAAAACAGAAAGGACGAGGCACACCGAGATTTACTTGGTTACAACCAGGGAGGTTGTTAATCCAAGGAAAATGACCGTGCTAAAAACTCCTTCAGGCGGAGAAGCCTCGTACAATGATGAAGCACAGAAAACAGAAGCTCAACTCTAAATCAAAGCCTACAAGTGTTGGAAATGAATTGCTTGTGATCGATGAAAAGCTTCTGGACCAAGGCTTTATTTATAGCCTTGGTCGGGGCGCCCCAAAGGGTTCCGGGCACCCTGGGGGGATAAACTTTATCCCATAACGTTCAGCTCGAGTCAAAACTCGATCCGATCAAAAAGTCGAGTCCGGGCGCCCAAAGCATTCTGGGCGCCCCGGACTGATCTGGGCGCTCGGAATGGTTCCGGGTGCTCGGACCAGAAAAGTCAACAGAGTTGACTTCTCTCGGTACGGGACCTCTGCTCCGGTTCAGCTCGTCTCGGTCTGGGTCTTCGCTTCGGCTCCGGTAACTTGGGTGATCTCAGCCATCCGGAAAAGGGCTCACCCGAACCCAACTTCCGGCCTTCTCGAGTGGGCTTCCGCTCCGGCTTCTCGTCCCTCGAAATCGCCGCGTGCTTCCTTCTCGTCCGCTAGTGTACTCATCTGCAGTCTTCGACCCTCAGTTGCACCCCGTGCCGACCTTCTCGCTAGCTGCGTCTCTTGCTCCTCGAGCAGTTTTCCGCTCCGGTTTCTCGTCCCTCGGAACCACCGCACGCTTCCTTCTCGTCTGCCGGTGTACTCTTCCGCAGCGCCTTGTCCCTCGGACACACTGCGTGTCATCCTTCTCGCTATCTGTGTCTTCCGCTCGAGTACCTGTGCTCCTAAGCTCTTGTACACTTAGACACAAGGTTAAAAACACACAGGACCTAACTTAACTTGTTGATCACACCAAAACAACCTTGAGGTTCCAACAATCTCCCCCTTTTTGATGTGAGCAATCCAAGTTAAGCAAGGGTAAAAATAGACATAAAAATTAAACTAACTAATTTTGCAATTAAGTGCAAATAGATAGAATTTTTTAATTTTGGTCTATCTCCCCCTAGACTTATACTTTTCCTTCTCCCCCTTTGATCACAAAAAAAAATGGGGTTCCAAGAAAAAATCTAAGGGCTATAACTTAGAAACTTTAGAAAATTATTTCAATGAACTTTTAGAAAACATTTATAAGTAAAAGAAAATTTTCTAAGTTAAACAAAATTCTAAGTTAGATATTTTGCAACAGAAAAATAAATTTAACTTAGGCAAAAATATCTTCTGAGAATTTTTCCAAAAAAAACAATTTACTAAAGAGAATTTTTCTGAAAAAATTCCAAAACATGTTTAAAAGATTTTTTTTTTTAAAGCGTTATAAATTTCAAACTTAATGCTTTTTATCAGAAAGCTAATTAAACATTTTTATTTCAATACTTTGGCTTCCAGGTAGTGGCGAGACACTAGGCCTTCTTGGTTATTGGAGCAACAACCACTTCCTTAGACAAAGCCTTACAAAGAAATTTGCTGTCTAATTTTCTGACTGAAATCTCTAAAATTAAGTTTTTTTTTTAATTTAGATCCAATTCTCTAATATTGTAATATTTAAAATTTTATTTTAATCTATCATAATTTTTCAAATCACAATTTTTCATATTTGAAGCAAGCAATATTAAGCATGCAGAAAATTGTATCATGTTATTATCTATTATTAGTTTGTCTAGATTCTTTAATTGACAAGCTATTGATTGAGTTTCTTTTAACTTACTATTAGTTAATAATTTTCTAATTCACAAGAATATTTTGACAACATAAATTTTGATTTGCAAAAATCTTTTGACAATAAATTTTCTAATTCGAAAAAATCTTTTGATAATATAACTTCTATTTCAAAAAAATCTTTCGATAATGTCTTGATTGGATTAATCAACTAGTCAAGAGATGGAGGTCATACCTAACTTACCTTTTTGGCTGTTGATTCTCCCCCAGTTGATTTGTTTTCTTCTGAAGACACTCTTCCTTTATCGATGCTCATCTCGGATGAGGTTTCTTTGTCTTTAGGTGGGTCTTCAGCTATGATTGTTGTTTCGGTAATTTCCTCGATCTCGGACACTTCTGTCGGCGGCTCGGTGTCCATCGAGGAGTTGGATTCGACTTCAAGTGGTTCTTCGTAAAGCCTTAAAAACTTTTCCCAAAGTTCTTTTGCGCGTTTGTACGTTCCGACTCTGTCGAGATCCAAAATAAAATGTTCGTCTTTAGGTGGGTCTTCAGCTATGATTGTTGTTTCAGCAATTTCCTCGATCTCGGACACTTCTGTCGGCGGCTCGGTGTCCATCGAGGAGTTGGATTCGACTTCAAGTGGTTCTTCGTAAAGCCTTAAGAACTTTTCCCAAAGTTCTTTTGCGCTTTTGAACGTTTCGACTCTGTCGAGATCCAAAATAAAATGTTTGTATTATTATAAATTTCTATTAATGTTTTAAACTTTAAATATGTACAATAATCAAAATAAAATGTTTGTTTTATTTTGAGCAATAAAGTAAATATTGATTTCAACTAGGTGAATTCTTCTTCCATAATAAGAATTCCCATATCCACAATATAATGGATAGAAAATAAACGATAGAGGGGGTGAATATTGCTCATTAAAACTTTTTCTTTTATCGAAATAAACAAATCAAAGTAAAGAAGTGGAAAAAGAAAGAGTAATAAAAATTACTCAGGTGGTTACTTGGTTCCAAGCCTATATCGACTCCTACTCCAAGACCCGAGATTCTTGATCGCACCGTTGGACAATCCACTATTATTCTTCTTTATGAAATCTTCAGAAATGAGCAATGCATACAAATGCAAGTAGAAGATAGTAACAAACTACTATCTTCTTTCAAATTAAACACAACGCAAGCTTAAATAAAATATACTGACCAGAATAATAATGAAGATCGTCGACACTTCATTGGAGTTGTAGCTTGCTTGAAGATGAGTAGCAGAGCAGTACAAATGAGAGTTTTAAAATGGAGTGAATTGGAATTCGATTACAGAGTTACCTTGGCTCAAATCTCAAGCTCCCCTTTTATAAGCCTAGTTCGGTTGACTGATCCGTTCGGTCGACCAAACCCTCTATTGGTCGATTGAATATTGCGCTTTCCTTTGGTGGAAAAATCTGATCTTCTCATAATTAATGTCATTAAAGGTTCAGTCAACTGATCACCTGGTTTGGTTGACCGATCCCTCAAATTACCTTCTTCGCTAGGATTTAAATATGCTTCACCATCAATGCTAATTAATGTTCAGTCGACCGATCCCCTTGCATACCAAAAGTGTTTTGCTATATTACTTTATGTCATGTCAGCTTGGTTCGATCGACCGATCCTCCTGTTCGGTGGATCGATCCACCTATATTCTACAAAACAAAGTTAGGCTATACAGTAGTATCAAATACTCCTGCAATACAAAATTAGTACAATAATAATACATGAAGTAAAAGACAGTAAGACCTATCTTGATCTCAACTTAGAAAACTTCTGGTTTCATTAATTGGATCAGTAACCTAGGTTTTGTTCCTTTTCGGAGCACTACCTCACTGTTGCTCCTCTCCAGTTGCTTACCTCAACATACCTACCAAACATGTCCTCTAGACCTATTTGAACTTTCAGCACTCAATGTATGATCCCTAATCCACTAAGGCTTTTCTTGCAATACTGTATTAGCCAACATGAATAATAGTAATATAGAACATTATGGTAAAACTAAACTTAGATTTGCCAAGATCCGCTAGTTCGGTCGACCGCGCGCGGTCGATCGGAAACCATCCTATCAACCTTGCTTAGAGTTCACTCCTCCAAGACTTCCCGTTACCTAAGATTACCTCACCCTAGGATTTTCTCCATCTAACTTCACTCACTAGAACCCAGAGTTACCTCCCTCTAGGGTTTTCTTCATTTGGCTTCACTCACCAAGACTCAACATTAGATCAACCCACTAGGGATTCGATATTGGGTCCTCTAGATCTATCAAATCCTTCTAATTGGCTTCTATAATATGTCGATATTTTCCTTATCTAGTCGCAGCTATGACTTCCCTTATCTAACCGCAATTAGGACTAGTCACTCGATTGACTTCTCACCCTTGCATAGCCGCGATTAGGATTTCCCTTGATCAAGCTCCATTAAACATAATTGTCAGACATTAAAACCTTGGAGGTTAATTACACCAACACAAGATGTGCATGAAACACCTTAGGCGCCAAGTCCTTAGTGAATGAATCTACCAACATGGAATTTATACTGACATGCTTTATCATAATCTGACGACTCTGAACTCTTTCTTTAACCACCAGAAATTTGATGTTGATGTGCTTGGACTTGGACAAACTACAATTGTTCTTGACATACAATTCTGCTGCTTTATTATTCTAGTTAATCCTAAGTGGTCTGTCAATGCCATCAACAATCTGCAATGTTGTGATAAAGTTCTACAGCTAAATCCCATGATTGGATGCCTCAAAGCATGTTATCAACTTTGCCTCTATAGTAAAAGTAGCTATTAGCATCTGCTTGATGCTCTTCCAAGATATAGCTCTTCCAATGTCATCAACAATCTGCAATGTTGTGATGAAGTTTGGCAGCTAAATCCCATAATTGGATGTCTCAAAGTATGCTATCAACTCTGCCTCTATAGTAAAAGTAGCTATTAGCATATGTTTGACGCTCTTCCCAGATATAGCTCTTCCAGCCAACATGAAAATATAGCCTGAAGTGGACCTCCTACTATCCAAGCATTTAGTAAAATAGAGTTTGAATATCCACCTCCAGGTGATCTGACCTCTGATATAGGAGCATATGTCCTTACAAATACCGCATCACTCTCTTAACAACTTTCAAGTACGATGGTCCTAGATTACTAATATATCTACCTAACATCCCCACTATAAATGTTATATTTGGTTGAGTATAAACTTGTGCATATATGAAATTTCTCACTGCTGATGCATATGATAATTATTTTATCTCTTTTATTTCAAGTTCAAGTCGTGGACACTACTACAAACTGAATCTATTACCTCTAGACATTGTTATGTCTACATATCATATAATCATCTTTTCAATATAGGCCCACTGCTGACCAGGTGTGTCTACATTTCCACTGCTTACTAGGTTTTGATTCGTCATCCCAATTGATTACCAAACCGACGTAATCGATCAGGGCCAACTGATTGATTGAGTCAATCGATTCAAGATGATTCTGTTCATAATTTTAGGCTTGATAATCAATTGGCTGACCAAACTAATCAATTAAGCTATCATAATTTGACCTAAAATTAGATTAAAGGTGTCAGTTTTCAACAAAGAAGCTCGCTGTTTTTCGTGTTCTTCATGACAATACAAAAAAACTTGAATCCCCAAGCCTTTTCTTGGTTTTCTATCACAGTAATTTGACGATCAAATTACTAAAACACAAGATCGACAAAAAAACCCTAACTTTAAACCATGAAATCCGAAGAAATATAACCATAGCTCTGATACCGATTAAGAATACTTGAAATCCTATATTGTATGAGTTTTAAGAATCAAACAAGAATTCTAACAGGAAAATATAAGTACATAAACAAAATCTTGTTTCTACAAAATCATGGCATAACAAAATAAAACATAAACAGTAAATCACGAAGAACCTAAATGCAACAAAATTGACATTATTCTTCGTGTAGTGTTAGTCGATCCGACGATATCTTGCAAAAAAAGAATAAGGATGATCTTCCAAGAGGCTTCGAGTGCGTATGGTTTCCATGTTTTTCATTTTTATTTTCTGAAAAACGCGCGTTTTCTAGAAAACAGAAAATGACTTTTTGTCATTCTCTATTTTTCTAGAAAATGTTATCTATTTTTTTAGAAAACAAACACGAAAAATGCCCAAACACCATTTTTCAGAAACGCGTATTTTTCAGAAAATGAAAATGAAAAACGCACAAATCAAACGCACCCTTAGAGTTTGATGGTGTCAAATCCTCTTTGTCTAATGGGGAACGAAGAGTCGTCAAGAGATATACCTAAACCCTTGGGGGACCAACTCTATATATATGAAAATCTAATCCGTTATCAGTGCATAGATAATAATGGATCGGGCTAATGGGTTCTACATAGTAAATCCACATCCGATAACCAGAAGTCCAATAAACTTAAGTTTGAATAGGTTTGGTTTATATTTATATGTGTAACTTACAAATAAGGCTTACCTAATAGGAAATATCTCACATTGATAATCATGGATGTTTGGTGTTTTGCTAATTCAGTTGAAGACCTAAGCCATCAAAAAGCTCAAACTAGAATCCTCCTCCCATTGAAGGATTCTTTAGAGATAGACGCAGTTAATTCATGGTCAACTAGCAATACAAAGGAAGCCTTTACATGGTGATGATGATTCAGATGATTGGTAAGTCATTAGAGAAACCAGCAGCTAGCATTTCTCTTAATTCTTCTCCTTTGTCTCCGGGACCAATGAAGTGGATAAGAAGACTGCCCTGGATCCTCATTCTTTATGGAACGCAAATGAAAATATTGGAAGTTAATTCTGATGCTAATTCAAATTCAGAGCCTGCTAAATCCAATGACCACTGGATTACTCCTGATATGAATAGGTGGATATATATATTGAGTTTGGAACCCTTCATACGCATTTGCAAATAATGGACCTAGCAAAGTTAACTTAATGTCCATTAGGACATGCCCGGTGATATAGCTTTGGGTTAGACTAAATGAAAGGCTAATACCCATGTAGTTGACCGAAAATAGCTGAGGTTTTGAGTTCGGCTTGCTAACGATGAGAGTTAGAATCATCATCATTATTATTATTTTTAATAATTTAAGTATAATTTTAGAGATGACCAGTCCAATTCCAAAAATTTTCCACCGGCATATGGATCCTCTTATCAAGAGACTCCATCTACTATATTATATCCTTATCTATATTTAAATAAATTAAATTTTCATATTGAAATGCCTCTTAAATACATGGCTGTACTTTTTGTTTTGTTTTTAATTTGGGTGTTTGAATATCAATCATATACATGCTCTAATAGTTGAAGCGACGTATCAAGAATTATAATTGATCATGTTCGAAAGTCGGGAAGACAGATGCTAGGAATGTGGCGCTCTTGCTGACCTTCGGTGGACTTCGCTCCCACCTGCAACATAAGCAGCGCCAGTGTTGAGCCAGGGAAAGGGTCCCAGCGATGGTCCTCCGACGCTCAAGTCACTCTCCGGCGAGGCAAGAAGCAAAGAGAACTGTAGCGCAACAGTAAAAATCGCGAGAAAAGTCTATCTCCGTCGATGCCTGGACCTCCCCTTATAAAGAGCTCCTGTGACGTGTATGCATCACTACAAAAATGCCTATGTTTAACGACGGGAGTACCGACGGAATATTAACTCCGTCGACGTATACCGATTGAATATACCTCTGTCGGTAGGTCCCGACGGGATTTAGGTCAGTCGGTAAGTACCGACGGAATAGTAATTTCGTCGGAAAGTACCGACGGACTTAGTAATTCCGTCGGTACTTACCGACGGAATTAGTCATTCCGTCGGTACTTACCGACAGAATTACTATTCTGTCGGGACATAGCGTGACATACCGTGACATACCGTGAGGGTTTTTGTTTTTTCCGACGGAATTCTTATTCCGTTGGTAAATAGGCACAGCTAACGGGTGCGGGCGTAAACATTACCGACGGAATGATATTCAGTCGGTAATTACCGGGTTTAGGGTTTTATAATTCCGACGGAAATCCAATTCCGTCAGCATTTACTGACGGATGTATGTTTCCGTCGGTGGTTTTCCGCCCGTACCCGTTCTCTTTTACATTCGCTAAATCTTACCCGATAACTAGCCGTAATCACCGACGGAATTAACAATTCCGTCGGTAATTACCGACGGAAGTAGGGTTCCGTCAGTAAATACCGATGGAACCCTAATTCCGTAGGTAAATCACGATTTAGGGCACAGAATGGGCCTTTCCTCTTCGCGCAACCCTTTCTTTCCTCTGATTTTCCAGCGGCGGCGATTCTCCCGGCGATTTTCCGCCGGCTCTCTCCAGCGATCTTGGCGCCCTCTCCTCCCGTTCACCCCGTTCCGGCGATCTCTTAGGTATGCTCTTGCTCTTCTCCTCTCTCGTTTTCGTTTTCACACGGCCGGCAGCCGCGCCCTGCTCGCGGATCGCTACCGGCGGCCTGCTCGCGGCCGGCAGCCTGCTCGCAATTGTAGCTGTGCTTTGCTACTGTTCGTAGCTGAGCACAATCAAAACCCTAGAAAATTTAAGTGTCGTGACATATTTTGATCTATTTCGCTATTGTACTTGCATAAAATGTAGTGGTCAACCGGTGTTTGATCGATGCTTCTCATATATGTATGATTATTTCATTTGATGATGCTATAAGGAACAACATGTTTATAATAGTTTCATTTATTTGCTCTAGTGTAGAGGTGATTTTCGGTAATATGATATGATGATCGTGAGATGAAATTGTGCACATAATTCTTTATTTAAACTTATTTCAAGTGATACAACAAGTTTAATAATGTTTCAATTTATATTATCTTTAGGTTATAACAATGTATATGAACAAAGCTTGGATGTACAATCGATTAGACAATGGTTTTATCAGAGATGATTTTATTGCTGAAGTTGAACAGTTTATGATTTTTGTTAAAAGTCATCCAGAATGTATGAATGGTTCTGAGTTACGGTGTCCGTGCAATCATAAAAAATGTCAAAATAGAGCATTTCGTGATGAGGATACTGTAAAAATGCGCATATTTAAAAATGGATTTGTGTCAAATTACTACAATTAGTATTATCACGGAGAGCCTTATTTATATTAACCAATTGGGTCATCTGGTGGTTCGTATTCTGGGACTACTGTTACAGCTCCTGAAGCATCAAATAATATTGATATTTCAATGCAATTAATGGTTCAAGATGCGATGAATACAGTTGATTATTCGAATATAGATGAAATACCAACCCCTGAATATCAGCAACTATATGAAATGTTAAAGGCTAGTGAAAGAGAAGTGTGGGAAGGCATTCCTTCTGGTTATTCACAACTATCAGCTACAGCAAGATTATTGAATATGAAAGCAGAACATCATTTCTCAGAAAGATGTTACGATGACATTTGTCAATTGATGTCAGAGTTGCTCCCTACTGATAACATGATGACTGATAGCTTCTATCAAACAAAGAAATTGATCAGAGGTTTAGGTTTGCCTGTAGAGAAGATTGATTGTTGTATAAACAACTGCATGATATTTTGGAATGAAGACAGTTATTTGAATGAATGTAAAATCTGTACTCACCCTCGTTTTAAGCATCGTAATCGCATACCAGGGAAGAAGAGGAAAAATATTGTTTGGAAAGTGATGTATTATTTTCCGTTAACTGCTAGACTTCAACGCTTGTATGCATCTGCAGCTACAGCTAACCACATGTTGTGGCATCATGAGCATGAGCATGAGCACGAAGGAGGTATAATGTGTCATCCTTGTGATTCTCCTGCATGGAAACATCTTGATACTGTGTTTCCCTCCTTTGCAATGGAACCACGAAATGTGAGATTGAGACTTTCTACAGATGGATTTCAACCATTTGGTCAGTAGGGACAACAATATTCATCTTGGCCAGTTATATTAACACCGTACAATTTATCACCGTACAATTTCTTAAAGCGGGCACACTGTCCCAAACTTTTCCTGAAGAGACATGTCAGTAAAGTGTCCCTGACACAGTATCTTAACGGGCCGAGCATATCTTTGAAGTGGCAATGGAAGCATCCGCCGTATGATCCTCTGTCTGCCCATGCCGGCTGCACTCTCCCAAAAGGATGTCGAAGGACATCCCGCAGTGTCTGTTGTTTGACCGAGCGAAATGGCCATTCGGCCAGGACTCTGATATCCTTGTGTCTACTGCCACACCGAGTGGGATACCCGCTCGGCTGAAAGTCCTTGTCCAAGTGTTGTCCGTTGCAGGGCTGAGCGAGGTATCCGCTCAGCCGGAAGCCCACTGTCGTGCCGAGCGAGAGAGCCGCTCGGTTGAAAGCCCTCGGTCAATGTTGTTCGCCATCTGGCCGAGCAAGATAACCGCTCGGCTCGGCTTGATTACTCCGCGTCGAAGACGGTGGGTCGGTGCTTAACCCACGATCAGAATATGTCCCGCCCGACAGACCGACCAAGATCATCTGTCCATTGACCATCTTAACTTTGACCTCCATTGACTTTCACCATGATAACAAGATGGGATTTTTCATCATCACCGTATCAGCAATCATTTATCTGAAGATGGCTCAAAAAAATTTAGAGGGGAGCTTAAACTATTAAAAAAACACACAAATCATTGAAGAATAAGGATTAAACAAGCACAACTAACAACGGTATCTAGTCGAATGATTATATTGTATATATTAAAACTTAACACCCAACTGACATGTGGCAGTCTCTCCCTGCAGACTTTATAATCTAGATAGATGTCCGGATTTACTCCAACTAATTCTGAAGACACACACTCACACAGTACTAGTCATTCCCTTTGCCTCATTTATATTCCTCTCTCCTTGCTCAATGCCACCATAACAAAGCTCTCTCTCCTCTCATTCTGTTCTGTGTGCGTGTCAGAGTGTACAGAGCAAGTAGAAATGCATGCTGATGAGATGGAGAAGCTAACTAACTGGCTGTTGGTGATGGTTTGCACTTCATGGGCTGCATCACCAGCAGCTGGAGATCAGTGAGCTGCCTCCAGCCTTACAGAGTCTTGAGAGACGATCATCGACCTCCTCGCCCATCTTCGCTATGAGTCCTCTCCTTGATATAATAATCCTACGAAATATGTATATATCTCATTGTTACGCATCTTTATTAATTTTTTTAATAAGATAAATTTGTTTTTCAATTTAATTATAATTAGCTTATATATTTGAACATAGCTGTAGATAGCAGCATTGGGTCGAATAGGTTTAGCAATCAGATGGAAAATATTTCCTCAATTCTAAAATTTTCACTTTCAATTAATTTCATTTAGATGATGAACATGATAGCCAACCTACCACAGCTACCGCCTGCCTTGTAATTTATGAACAGCATCACTTGCATACTCCCATCCACTCACCAGTCAGCATCTTATTCCTCCTTTAACCTTTTTGAAAATTTCATAAAGATCTTTTCATTTAATATTTGCAAATTTCAGAAACGCGTCGATCTACTTTTTCATGCCTGTATAAATTACATATATGCATTTAATTCTCTTTGAGATCACTGCACCTTGCTTGTGGTTTATGTTCTTGTTAATTTCCTGCAACAAGGCTCTTACTGGCATGAAGTTACAGTTGGGGCAGTTGGCTGGCATTTGTGTTGTCTCCCATTTCATTCATTTCAGCACAGCGCATGCATGGTTGTCCTTGATTCGACTGATCACTATTAGTTTTTTAACTAGCCAGTTGAATTAATCATCCAATATCCAGTAGTAAAATGGTTATTCAGACTGGCAAGATGAGCTGATCTACTTATGGATGGACATTAAGTTATATTCATGCATCCACTTGGCCAAAGATTTAATGCGGGCCTCGAGTGCCTTGCCTTGTGGAGTTATGGTGGTGAACTCTATATAATTAAGACTCTACTATGTTACTGAACATTTAGATTATTCACACTTAGATCGATTGCTCTAGATATAACTTGTATATAGAAGAGACCTTGTTGAACACTTGATTAACCTACTACTTAGCTTATTGTTGGAAATTCTTTTGGTGCTTAGCTTGGTGGTAAAACTAAAGACAGTTGTTTTCTGATCAGGAAGGACGATGCCAGTGGAGAAGAAATCAACAAACGACAAGGAGAAATAAATAGCTGCAAAAATGAGGTACGTGGAATTTGTGGATCCAAGAGGTTTGGTGTAAATTTATGGATCCATACTATTCGACATTAAATTCGGTGTAAATTTAGCTCGGTTCAGTGTATAGGTGAAATCATCAGTTAGTAGTTACTGTGTGTCATGATGCAGTTAATTATATATATTGGGCCAGCCAAGTAAGTAGGCAATCAAATCGATGGAGTAACTAGAGCTAAGAGAATGGATCCTAATTAAGGTCATTGTCTGAATAATTAAGTAGACCAACCAAATCAACTTAGGGGACCAAAATGTACTCTTCATGTGGATTAGAATCTAAAACGTCCTTCTCAACATCAACATTAGGTACATAAAGAATTAATTAATCAAGCAAGATTCTCATAATTAATTGCTCCTTATTTGTCAAATTAATATGGAATCTAACCGAATCTTAAAAGTCATTCTCACCATCAAATATACACGCCATAATAATTCTCAAAATTATGTTGAAGTGTGAATTGGTAAAATAGCCCTCAGAAGTTAGTCAAATATCACAATAGAAACTATACACACATATTAAAGCACCCCTCGATCGATTTGCTCTTCGATTTTATATAGACAAACATACACGACAAGCCTCCCATTCCCACCTCCTTTCGAGTTGATCCAGCGCCGCCATGGCTCAGAGGATTGCCGCTGGAGTGCTGTTCCTTGCTCTGGCTTCGCTTCCCGCGCTCTCTGCGGCGGCTCGCGCCTTCTTCGTGTTCGGCGACTCCCTCGTCGACAACGGCAACAACAACTTCCTCGCCACCACCGCGCGCGCCGACCAGCCGCCCTACGGCATCGACACTCCCAGCCGCCGCCCCACCGGCCGCTTCTCCAACGGCAAGAACGTCCCCGACATTGTCAGTTACGTGGGTTGCTCTGCTTAATTAATTATCCACGGCCGCCGCCGCCGTCGTCGTAATCTGGTGTCCTAATTTTGCAGGCGAGTACATCGGATCGGAGCCCACGCTGCCGTACCTGAGCCCCGAACTCCAAGGAGAGCGACTCCTGGTCGGCGCGAACTTCGCTTCCGCGGGCATCGGGATCCTCAACGACACCGGATTCCAATTTGTCGGTTTTTTTTTTTAATTTTATTCCGATCTGTGCCCGGAAGAACGTACGGTACTGATTTGCTTTTCGAACGCAGGCGAACATCATCAGGATCACGAAGCAGCTTCAGTACTTCGAGCAGTACCAGCAGCGGCTGAGCTCGGTGGTGGGGCAGCCGGCGGCGAAGCGGCTGGTGAACGACGCGCTGGTCCTGATCACCCTCGGCGGCAACGACTTCGTCAACAACTACTACCTCGTCCCCTACTCCCTCCGCTCCCGCCAGTTCTCCCTCCCGGACTACGTCCGCTACCTCATCTCCGAGTACAAGAAGATCCTCACGGTACGTAACAGAGAGGCCGTCGCCGTCGTGCGCTTGTCTTGACTGTTCGAGTTTTTTTATTTAATTTGCACCGGCTGGACGTAACAGAGGTTGTACGAGCTGGGGTCCCGGCGGGTGCTGGTGACGGGGGTGGGACCGCTGGGGTGCGTGCCGGCCGAGCTGGGGCTGCGGAGCCTGACGGGCAGGTGCGACCCGGAGCTGCAGCGGGTGCCGGACTTGTACAACCCGCAGATGATCGCCCTGCTGGGGGACCTCAACGCCCAGTTCGGCGCCGACGTCTTCGTCGCCGTCAACGCCTACAAGATGCACATGGACTTCATCACCAACCCACAATCTTTCGGTAATTACAAATTCGTCACTTCTCTTTACGCAACATACCCCTTCCTCGTTTTGGAATCTCAACAAGGCCCTCAAAATTTTAAAAAAAAAATATGCATCGAAATTCATTTTTATTTTTTCTAAATTATCATTTAAATCATTCATCTTTCAATAAAGATAAGGTATTTTCATTTGTCTTGTCACTTATAAATGCTACAAATGCTTTAATAGTTAAAAATTTTGCAGGTTTCGTCACATCGAAGATAGCTTGCTGTGGCCAAGGCCCTTACAATGGAATCGGGCTTTGTACTATCCTATCGAACTTGTGTCCAAATCGAGACATCTATGCTTTTTGGGATGCATTTCACCCGACTGAACGAGCTAACCGGATCATAGTGAGCCAGTTCATGGCCGGAACCAATGAATACATGAATCCCATGAACTTGAGCTCCATCCTAGCCATGGACACTCGCACTTGACTCGATTTCCATCAATGGGTCAAGATTAGCCAGCTAGTAATTAATCATTAATGTGATGGTTGTTTATTAGTTTAGTTTTAAGGCTAATTAGAGAGGGTTAGTGGTATTAATTGCGAGTAATTCGACCTAAATAGAGGGAGGACCATTTACATATGCTTGTAGACAACTTGATCAGTGTCTTGTTATTGTGGAATTTATTATGTGTTATGCTTTACAAGCTAGGAATAAGTATGTGACTTGTCTTAGTTAGAAAAATACTAAAATTAATAATAAAAAAAAAAACACCAGCTGTGTAGTTTTATTTAAAGTTATTTTGCAAATAATGTGTATATCATCGTGAAGGTAAAGTAGTTTTAGTTAGTTTCAACGCACGGCTTAGAGCATCCACATCAATTTTTCTATCCAAAATACATAATTTAGGGTAAAAAAGTTACTTTATTAAATTTGGATATCCATTTTTCAAAATATCATATATCAGCTTCCCTATTTCTTCTCTCTCCTCTATAATATTTAGGGAATGAAATCCATTCCCTAAATTTAGAGAAGTACTGTTCATAAATGCATAATTTAGGGAATGGATTGTAGGATCGAAAAGAATTTAGATATCTCCACAATGACATGATATTGTCCACTTTGGGCCTAAGACCTCATGGTTTTGCTCTTGGGCTCTACCCAAAAGGCCTCATGTCAATGGAGATATCTTTCTCTTATAAACCCATGATCTTTTCCATGTGTTTTCAATATGGGACTATGTTTGCAACCTTGCAACCCCAACAATCCCCCCCCTCAAACAAAGGACCATGGGCTTCCCACGTCCGATCCTTGACCCACCAGGTCTTCCTGCCCCTCGGTCTACCCGACCTACTAGGACTTCCTGCCCCTCGGTCTACCCGACCTACTAGGACTTCCTTGCCTAGCCGCAACTAGGACTTCCTGCCCCTCGATCCACCCGACCTACTAGGACTTCCTGCCTGGTGTCTGGTACTCTTGATCCGAACATAGGAGCCCCCACTTTCTTTGTTCGAGGTAAATATTGTACTCACATGGTTCAATTAGACCATAGCTCTGTACTCACATGGTTCAATTAGACCATAGCTCTTGTGCACAGTCAGTGGTTAAACCTTCTGGCAGTCCGGGCTCTGATACCAATTGTAGGATCGAAAAGAATTTAGATATCTCCACAATGACATGATATTGTCCACTTTGGGCCTAAGCCCTCATGGTTTTGCTCTTGGGCTCTACCCAAAAGGCCTCATGTCAATGGAGATATCTTTCTCTTATAAACCCATGATCTTTTCCATGTGTTTTCAATATGGGACTATGTTTGCAACCTTGCAACCCCAACATGGATAGGGTAGCTGATGCAAAGATTTTTTACCTACCCTATCTAAAATTTAAGGTAAAATATTTAAATAGGGTATCTGATGCAGATGCTCTTAGCCAGATCTGATCAATGTTGCTTAAAGATGGTGTGAGTTCGACCTAAATTACTTGAAGTAAAGTATTAAGCTGTATTTTGGATATCAAAATAGAGGTAGATTATGTTAGATATTTTAAATATCGGGTATATGGATCTTCAATGTTGAAATTCAACAGTTGCACCTGGTTAATTATCTCGACAATGAATCAATAATTCTAATCGGTGGAGCTCGGTACGGCGATGTGAGCCTTGTCTCATTTATTCTCTCAACATCCTCTTTCGGTTATCGAAGTACGAGACATATCCTTTTTGGTATCATCGTTACCGACGTAATCTCATCGATCGTCAAATTATCCCTTCGGATATCGACACAACCCCTTTGGGTAAACTTATCTTTAAGGATAAGAATATTAATATCGAGGTAAAGGCTAGACCTTCTTTCCTTAAGACGATATTGCTCCGCCCAGGTGCTTACGATTTATTGGCAATTATCTCCCAAGATACAACGACTTGCGTCTCGAAATAGGAGCACTCTAAATTTTGAACCTTGTCGAACTTCGAAGCCTTGAAACTCTTAAGAGAGGAGGGAGAGAAGAGAACCCAAGAGGAGAATTCACAACTTGAAAATTAAGTGAGTTGAGTGGAAGGAATGAGATTTTTTTTATAGGGATGAAGGGTTACTGTTGGTCTTTTTGAGAGCATGAAACAAAAAAAACGAAAGTGGTAACCACTCACAGTGATCTCTCGAAGAAATCACAACTGAAGACGCTGGTCGACGAAGAGGTTGCCGCTGTCAGAAGCACGATCACGGGGCAACCAGAAAGCACTTCAAAGTTCACGAGCCAAATCCCAGCCTCTAGACGTTCACCTTTGCTCACTGATCACCTCACACTTCGCTGCGCTCCTCTTTGATCACCTTTCAAAACCTCTGCACCCTCATCCTCTTCTCAAAGGCTTGGACGCACCTTTATAAGAAGACTAAGGAAGACGAAGGGGAAAGGACGCCCCTTCGTCTCCTTGGCGTTTGCAGTAGTTTACAGCAACGAGAGAGACAAAAGGACTTCGTTTCCCTTCGTCTCCTGTAACTCCCAACATCTCCCACTCGTCCAAGTCAATCCATAAGGTTATATGGTCACATAGACTACAAGGTGATCATGTCACGAAGACCAGAGTAAAATTAGTCACAAATACCAAATAAGTCACGTAGACTTTATGAGGATCAAGTCACGAAGACCAGAGCAAAATTAATTAGTCACAAAGACCAAATAAGAACATCCATTCCATACATTAGGGAAAATGATTCGTGCGACAGCAAGCACACTGAGCATTCAACTGCTAAGAAGATTGTCACACCTTACTTAGTTGCTCCATAGAATGAATCAGAGACATAAATATCCATAGAACGAATCAGAGACATAAATGGTTTGCCTTTACCCCAGATTAAATTATTTACATATTATGAATATCTCTAATCCCTCATATTGACTATATGTCAGGAGCATGTTCAATATCTCCAATTAAACAAATTATTCACAATTACATTTTATGTACTGAGCTAAAAATATAACTGGTACCAGAAAATAAATGTCACAGATGTAAATCAATCTTAATCTTCCATTTTAGCTAGAATATATTCATTCTAATCAATCGTTTTCCTAGTTATGTTCCATAGACCGAATCATCCATAGTCAATAAGATACATGCTAAAGTAGCAGACACTGATCAAAACTTCAAGTAGACAGCTAAATAGTCACTTAGGGTAAGATTGAGATTAACTTATAATCTCAAGGGTCTCACATAGTAGAGAAGCAGGGATCCATTCTCCTAGTACCCTTCTTGTCATCATAGCACATGTGGTATGAATCACATGCTATGATGTTATTCTCTTTACTAAAAAGAGCGCATGTTTTTTCCAAATTTAACATTGTACAGATTTCGATCTAGACATACCTAATGTCTAATCCTGAATTCAACATATGAATTCTAATCTGGCCTTTAAGCAGATTCAGTAAATGGTGGGTGCATTTACTCCAATCATTACACAAATGATCTCATCTTGACACAATTATCAAGGCAATCTTAACTTATGGGTATGTCTCTATTCATAGTTATATAAGTTGTCTCATAAGCAACGGTCTTACCTCTATTTGTACTTAACAAATAGAGATGATTGTCCATGTGAGTGGACGAATCCCAATCTGCCAACATGCTTATCGAGACTTTTATTTGAATGTAACAAAAATATATACACTGAATAGATCATGACATTTTTCATTTATCAAAATATCTTTACAATTAGTTACATTCTTCGAAGTCCCAAAGACTTCACATGTCCATGAAATGACTCTTTAGTCAATGACTTAGTAAAAGGATCAGCAAGCATATTCCGTGTAGGGATGTACTCAAGAATTATCTTTTTCTTGTCAACAATATCCCTTACAAAATTATACTTAATTTCTATATGCTTGCCTTTGCTGTGATATTTGAGATCCTTGGAAAAAACTATTGCAGCTTGACTGTCACAGTACATAGTAACAGGACTCCCACTATCCTCAACAATCTTCAGATGTTTCAGGAATCTTCTTAGCCAGACAGCTTCTTGCACAGCCGCTGCACAAACCACATACACAGCTTCCATTGTCGACAAGGCTACACAAGCCTGCTTCTTGCTATTCCATGAGATGGCGCCATCATTTAGCAAGAAGACATAGTCAGATGTGGATTTTCTGTCATCAAGGTCCCCTGCCCAATCTGCATCTGAGTAGCCACTTAGGCTCATATATGATCCTTGGAAACAGAGGCAATAATCAGTTGTTCCTTTGAGATATCTGAATATCCTCTTCACCGCTTTCCAGTGTCTCGATCCTGGGTTTTACTGGAAACGACTAACTAAGCCAGCAGCATAGCTTATATCAGGATGAGTACACAACATAGTGTACATCAAACTACCAATAACACTGCATATGGTTTCTTCTTCATTTCGGCTATTTCATCAGGAGTCTTGGGATATATACTTTTGCTCAAAATAGTACCTTTCGCTATAGGCGTCTGTTCAATGTTGCAATCTGACATATTAAAGTGTTGTAGCATCTTAGTGATATAAGCTTCTTGAGATAAATCCAAAAACCTTTTTGATCGGTCTCTAACGATCTTCACTCTTAAGATGTACTCTGCTTCTCCCATATCTATTATGTCAAATTATGATGAAAGCCAACTTTTGACTTCTATCACACACTTCATGTCGCTTCCAGCTATTAGTATATCATCAACATATAATGATAAAATGACAAACTTTCCTTTCTCCTTTCTTTGGTAAACACAATGATCCTCATTGACCATTTCGAAACCATAAGACAATATTACTTCATTAAATCTTATGGTCCATTGTCTTGACGATAGAAAATTAAAAAAGGAAAGTTCTAAAAAAATTTAAAATCATGTTTTAAAATTTAAAACTTCTCTTATAAAATTTCCTTTTTTAACATGATGATAGAAAATTTTAATTTTAAAACTTATCTTCCTTTTTTTCTTAAACCATGAGGATGGTTAAAAAATGAAAGTTTTAAAAACTTTTAAAACTCTCTATTAAAACATGGGGCCTAATTCAAATAAAGAAATTTTTAAAAAATTAAAATCTCTCTTTTAAAACTTATAGTTTTCTACAAAGAGAAGATTTTAAAAATTCAAAACAACCCTCCCTTTATGAATTATAGTGGTCGGCCCCCTCATGCTTGGTTACCAAGCAAAGGGTCAGCCCCTTGGAAGAGAATGTGTCCGACCCTTGCTTGGTCACCAAGCATTGGACCGGCCCCCTTCTTGGACACCAAGAAGAGTCTTACATTTGGATGGACTTGAGACTATAATGAGGCTACGACAGGGACCTAGAGGAGAAATTGGTTTTGGCCTTCCGATGAGCTTGAGTATCCCGTGTTCGCCCCGAACATACAACTCAAGTTCATCGATAATAACTCATTCCACTAGAGAGTTATTACCGCACTACCGCACCAATCCCAAATTACATTATGAGCTCATTCTTATCATGAATGTGTTAGTCTCCCTGTGTTTAAGATTACGAATGTCCACTAATTAAGTAAGTTACTGACAACTCACTTAATTAATATCTAGCTCCAAGAGTAGTACCACTCAACCTCATTGTCATGTCGGACTAAGTCCACCTGCAGGGTTTAACATGACAATTCTTATGAGCTCCTCTTGGGGATATTCTCAGCCTAGATAACTAGGACACAGATTCCTTCTATAATCAATAACACACACTATAAGTAATACCATTTCCCAACTTATCGGGCATATTGATTTATCGAGCTAAACCTCACCCTTTGATAAGTCAAAGAAATAAATATTAAATATATGCGCTTGTTATTATATTAGGATTAAGAGCACACACTTCCATAATAACTAAGGTTTAGTACTTTTATTAAGTCAGTACAAAAAGAACTTACCTAAATGGTCCTACTCAATACACTTAGAGTGTACCAGTGTAATTTATTAATCAAGATAAACTAATACTTAATTACACTACGACTATTCCGATGGTTTGTTCCTTTCCATCTTAGTCGTGAGCAACTGTTTATAATTTATAAAGAACCGTCAACATGATCTTTTGTGTATGACACCACACACCATGTTGTCTACTACATAAATTAATTGAACAATTACGTTTAACCAATACATGTAGATATTGACCAATGTGATTATTTTATTTCAAAAATAAATATTTACAAAAGCTAGGCTTTTAGTATACACTCCAGCACAGCAGTCTTAAGCTCTCGAATCATATTACCCATCTCCCTGAGATGTTGGTCCATGGTAACATTTGAGCGCTTTTTACAGCTATCAAACTTGATAGTTAGCTGATAGAGCTTACTCAAACTTACTCCACTGTACTTCTCTTTAAGGGCTGCCCAGACAGCATGAGCAGATGGTAATGGCTCATACTCAAATACCAGGTCATCCACCATTGAACTAATCAATATACCCTTAGCAATGGAGTCCTTCCTTTTCCATGCCTTATAGGCATCAAGGTCACGTCTGTGCTGTGCTATAGAACCATCAACCGATTCTTCCATGATTTGATTTACAACCTCTAGAACTTCTTGTTCCTTAAGAACGTATCTTGAGGTGCCAGATTTTGTAGTTATCCCCATATAATTTCTCACCCTTATTGAGTTCAGCTATGATGTTTTTAGTTGTCATGATCTACATAAATAAACATATTATTTATTATTTCAGTGTAATTCATATATGTGCAATTATTTATTGACTCAGTGTAAATTAGAGTTAGTTTACAAAATCAAGTGATAACATTGTTTCCACTCATCATTTGTATGTTCTAATCTAATCAACATTGATCAATCATATTACACACATCCATTCTAATGAATGAATCATTATTAAAATGAACTAATCATTTTTCATATGAACGAATCATATTCACATGAACTGATCATGTCATGAAATGAACTAATCATTTCCAAGTTTGTTAACATATAACATAACTTTTCATTATATAATTCTGTTCGTACATAATGACAGAAATTATTACATGACTCAAAAACTAGATGAGCTAACACTGTTCGTACATAACGACAGTAAACAGAACACTAATAAACTAGGTAGGCCAGCACTGCTCCCACTAGGACAAACACTAGTGCAACAGCCAATATTATCCCTATTAACCTAGACTCATTTGGGATAATCTCAGATGGGGCAGCTTCAGGATTCTCCATCAGATCCATTTCTGGATCTTCCTCGAACATTTCCTGATTCTCTTCAGACTCTTCAAGCTCTTCTTCACCCATATGGTGAAGCAGTTCCTCACACAGTTCTGAATATGTGACGTGTCCTTCATGACATCCCCATACATAGTCTGCTATTATCCTAGGATACTCTGGCAATGATTGCATTAATGCCCAGATCCTATAACTGTCCAGGACTGGAAATTCTTCTTGCACAAGTTTTCAAAATAGTCTATCAAGCCATCTAACATGTCTGTCGACTCCATATGCAGACTTATACTCTATCTCCTGAATCTCCTCTCGAAGCTGGTTTTGCCGCACTTTGCGACAAGTCAATGTGGTAATAGTCCGTGCTATCTGAAAAATTGAATTTAAATAAATCAGTACAAAACCGACTAACCAGTACAAAACCAGTTTAATTCAATTCATACAGGCATAATACCATCATTATAAATCAAGAAAAACAAATCTTCTTGATTTTCAGGAGTTTAAGTCGACTGACCTATTGGACCGGTCAATCAGGAGTCCGGATCTTAAGCTTAGTCTATTGCCCTTCTTAGAACTAATCTAAGTGGACAAAGATTTCTGACTTATGTTCTGTTATTGTTTAAGCTAATTTGAATCAATTTCAGACTTATTGATCAAACTTAGATCTGTTTGATTCATCCAAGTCTGACCCATAGAACAAATCAAATCTTTTTATCAAATCTGACACAACAGAACCAATCTGGTCATATTTGATTAGCCCAACTTCTGTAATCAAGATCACCCCAATTAATTCAATAATAATCCGAACTGATTAAATCAACAAATAATTTGAACCAGCTTTGGTATCATTGAATCAAACTGGTTTGCTTAAATCAACTAATAATTTAAACCAAACTTGGATTTGATTGGACAAGTTGGTATGGTTCCATTTTCAGTAAATTGAACCATAAATTAATTAAATATTTATTTATTAATTAATAATACATTTCCTTATGTATTTAATTAATTAATAAATATATTTAATTAAAATGTAAACATCCACGGTTTATATATGTGAAGGAAAAAAAACTTACATGCGCATGCAGCACTGTGCTTCGAAAACACTACTATTCATGTCTTTTTCCTTCGACCTTTAATCGATTCAAACTTGGAATTGAATCGATTCAAATATTTAAAAATATAAAATGTGCACTTCAATCGATTCATGAATCGATTCAACTCTGTGCTTCGTCAAAAACGGCACTGTTCGTATTTTTTATTTCTCTCAATCAATCCATGAATCGATCAAAGAATTCTGTGTGATTTCGAATCGATCGAAATGCAATTTCAATCTATTCAATTCAATTGAATCGATTGGTTAATCGATTCAATTGATGCACAGTATTCACTGTTCATCTTCTTCTTCGCGACAGAGGAAGAAAAAATGCGAGAGTGATCTCCGCGTCGATTTTCATGCATCCAAAACTATGCTCTGATACCATTGTTGATCTTTTTGAGAGCATGAAACAAAAAATGAAACGAAAGCGGTAACCACTCACAGTGATCTCCCGAAGAAATCGCAACTGAAGGCGCCGGTCGACGAAGAGGCTGCCGTTGTCGGAAGCACGATCACGGGGCAAACGGAAAGCACTTCAAAGTTCACGAACCAAATCTCAGCCTCAAGACTTTCACCTTTGCTCCCTGATCACCTCACACTTCGCTGCGCTCCTCTTTGATCACCTTTCAAAACCTCTGCACCCTCGTCCTCTTCTCAAAGGCTTGGACGCGCCTTTATAAGAAGATTAAGGAAGACGAAGGGGAAAGGACGCCCCTTCGTCTCCTTGGCGTTTGCAGCAACGAGAGAGACGAAAGGACTTCGTTTCCCTTCGTCTCCTGTAACTCCCAACAGTTACTCCCAAAAGGTAAAAGAATATGGGATATGTCTTTTTCTTTAAACCTTCTCACTTAAACCTTTTCATTATAATTAATTTAATTAATTAACTATTTACTTAATCTATTATAAATATTAATTTAATTAATTAACTATTTACTTAATCTATTGTAAATATTAATTAATCAATTAATATTACAATAATTAATCTTTTAATCAATCAATTAATTAATCAATAAAATTAATTATAATTTCATACCTCTCAATAGTTCCACATACTCGAGTTAGCGTTCATCCATGAATTCAACTCATATACAAGT